>NC_067477.1:123576061-123758595 GCF_947179515.1 Apodemus sylvaticus
ATAATGCATTAATATATAACAGTGCCAAACTTCTGGATGAGATATTTTACATTTCATCTTTTTACAATGATTCTGGAAATTTGATGTTAAGTTTTATATTTTGATTATGTTTTAACTTGGATTTCTTACATTTTTAGGACCTGTAGCAATATAGAACCACAACAGAAAAATAGAAATTTCTATTGACTATAATCAATGCCAACAGAGATTATTTTTGATCTTCTTTAGGAAAAGTTCTTAAATATACAAACTTGAGGTTTGTCCATAGCATGTCATCCTTCTAGAAAATGCAACTCATCTCATAGTCCATTGATCCCACTACCATGAGGAATAGATTTACAATATTTACACTCACTATTTACAATATAGCAGCCTGAGCTGTGCTTCTCCTGAGAACATTAACTCAGTCTCATATAGATTATCAGCCCAGGTTACTTATTTGCTTCCTGTAAATTGCCCCAGAACATGCATAGCATCACTTCTATCACATTTTCAGTGTCACTTAGAATCCTAACTCTTTCATTTCTTTATATTAGAAAGATCACAGTAATCTCTCCCCAAAGTAGATTAAACTGGCAACAGAGCATTCTTTCTTCCCATTGAAGGTGCTGTTGAAATACTAACATCAAGGGGGAATAGCTTGAGGTAAATTATCCATAAAATGACACTTCCTTAGCTAATCACACATTCACTAATTTCACTGTGCTCTTTGTGATACAAGTAAATGGAGCAATTTCATAGAAATTCATTAAATATGTTATATAATAGAGACCATAAAGTTTACTTTCATGATTTTAATTATTCAAATTATATATACTTATATATATGTATATATATATATATTTATATATACTTATATATATACTTATAAACATATATATATATATATATATATATATATATATATATATACACACACACACACATATATATGTTTTAGAATTTTGTAGGGTTTTTTTTTATAGATCCACAATAGCCTTCAGAGCTTTTCTAGGTATATGAAATATTCTTTTTTTTTATTCAATATATTTTTTATTTACATTTCAAATGATTTCCCCTTTTCTAGCCCCCCACTCCCCGAAAGTCCCGTAAGCCCCCTTCTCTCCCCCTGTCCTCCCACCCACCCCTTCCCACTTCCCCATTCTGGTTTTGCCGAATACTGCTTCACTGAGTCTTTCCAGAACCAGGGGCCACTCCTCCTTTCTTCTTGTACCTCATTTGATGTGTGGATTATGTTTTGGGTATTCCAGTTTTCTAGGTTAATATCCACTTATTAGTGAGTGCATACCATGATTCACCTTTTGAGTCTGGGTTACCTCACTTAGTATGATGTTCTCTAGCTCCATCCATTTGCCTAAGAATTTCATGAATTCATTGTTTCTAATGGCTGAATAGTACTCCATTGTGTAGATATACCACATTTTTTGCATCCACTCTTCTGTTGACGGATACCTGGGTTCTTTCCAGCATCTGGCAATTATAAATAGGGCTGCTATGAACATAGTAGAGCATGTATCCTTATTACATGGTGGGGAATCCTCTGGGTATATGCCCAAGAGTGGTACAGCAGGATCTTCTGGAAGTAAGGTGCCCAGTTTTCGGAGGAACCGCCAGACTGATTTTCAGAGTGGTTGTACCAATTTGCAACCCCACCAGCAGTGGAGGAGTGTTCCTCTTTTTCCACACCCTCTCCAACACCTGCTGTCTCCTGAATTTTTTTTTTAATTTTTTTTTATTCGATATAATTTATTTGCATTTCAAATGATTTCCCCTTTTGTAGCCCCACCACTCCCCGAAAGTCCCGTAAGCCCCCTTCTCTTCCCCTGTCCTCCCTCCCACCCCTTCCCACTTCCCCGTTCTGGTTTTGCCGAATACTGTTTCACTGAGTCTTTCCAGAACCAGGGGCCACTCCTCCTTTCTTCTTGTATCTCATTTGATGTGTGGATTATGTTTTGAGTATTCCAGTTTTCTAGGTTAATAACCACTTATTAGTGAGTGCATACCATGATTCACCTTTTGAGCCTGGGTTACCTCACTTAGTATGATGTTCTCTAGCTCCATCCATTTGCCTAAGAATTTCATGAATTCATTGTTTCTAATGCCTGAATAGTACTCCATTGTGTAGATATACCACATTTTTTGCATCCACGCTTCTGTTGAAGGATACCTGGGTTCTTTCCAGCATCTGGCAATTATAAATAGGGCTGCTATGAACATAGTAGAGCATGTATCCTTATTACATGGTGGGGAATCCTCTGGATATATGCCCTGTCTCCTGAATTTTTAACCTTAGCCATTCTGACTGGTGTAAGGTGAAATCTCATGGTTGTTTTGATTTGCATTTCCCTAATGACTAATGAAGTTGAGCATTTTTTTAAGATGCTTCTCCGCCATCTGAAGTTCTTCAAGTGAAAATTCTTTGTTTAACTCTGCACTCCATTTTTTTTTAATAGGGTTATTTGGTTTTCTGGAGTCTAACTTTTGGAGTTGTTTATATATATTGGATATTAGCCCTCTATCTGATGTAGAGTTGGTGAAGATCTTTTCCCAATTTGTTGGTTGCCAATTTACCCTTTTGATGGTGTCCTTTGCCTTACAGAAACTTTGTAATTTTATGAGGTCCCATTTGTCAATTCTTGATCTTAGAGCATAAGCTATTGGTGTTCAATTGATCTTAGAGCATAAGCTAATGGTGAGCAATTTCATAGAAATTCATAAAATATGTTATATAATAGAGACCATTAAGTTTACTTTCATGATTTTAATTATTCAAATTATATATACTTATATATATCTATACACATATATATGTTTTAGAATTTTGTAGTTTTTCAGACTACAAAATTTGAGCAGTTTTTAAATAGTCTGAAAAGCACACAATCTAAAAGTTATTTATACATTTATTTGGGGAACAGTATATACACACCACAAGTGAGCACAGAGATTAAAAAACACCTTACAGAACTTGGTTCTCTACTATTCTATGTAGGTTTTGAAAATGGGACATGGGTCATCAGCCTTGGCAGCAGACATATTTACCTACTGAACTATCTGGTTTGCCCCAGAAAAACCTTGGTTCCTTAGATTTTTTTTAATCCAAAAGCAAAGATTTTTAGTATCATTTTTGTATCTTTCATTTAAATTGACACAAAATAAATGCATTGTATTTGTCAAGTATTTCATATTATTGCAGTATATGCCGATCAAATTAGGACAAACCATATTTTTCTATCACTTTATAAGGATTTATTTCTAATTTTAGTTCTCTCCCTCTGTCTCTCTCCCTCTCTCCCTCTCTCCCTCTCTCTCTCTTTCTGTCTCTCTCTCTCTCTCTCTCTCTCTGTGTGTGTGTGTGTGTGTATGTGTGTGTGTGCAAATCAGCTTGTGCACATGTGTGTAAATGCAAGTAAATGAAGGTGTCTGGGAAAACCAGAACAGCTGGACTCTCTGGAGCTGGAGTTAAAAGTTGTTGTGAGCCTCCTGCTGTGATTTCTGGAAATTAACGTTTTATCATCTGGAAAAGCTACAAGTTCATTTAGCCACTGAACCATCTCCCCAGACCCCTCCTATCAAGCTTTATGTTTACAGATAGTAGGCTCTGTCATTTCATCATAAAATACACAGTGCAGAGTAAGACCCTTACATTGGCAATAGATGAAGCCCTAATCTTACACTATTGTGAACAAGAAATTCTTTTATTCTATTGTACTGTTGAATTCTAAGACTCACTATTGCTATGTAACAGTGTTTTGTATTTATTATCCAACTTACATTTATCCTTCACACCTCATAATCTCCTGTAATTAACACCATCTTCTCCATTTTCACATATTTAGTCATGAATGACAGGGTTTCTTCTTGTGGCCTAATAGTATTCCATTTGTTTATGTGTACCCCATTTTCTGAATCCATTCACTAATAAAAGCACATTGCTTCCATCTCTTGACTGCTATGGTTGGTACTGCAAAACCATGGGTACACAAATGTCCATTGGTGTCTTGACTTCACTTTCTTTGGCTACATACATTCAATTCTGAAATTAATTGGTAGTTTCTATTTTTAGCATTTTAAAAATGAATTTCATACTGGATTCTGCTCCTTGTCCATCCATCTTAATATATCTTATACTATATTTATGATATCAAATGACATTTCTAAATACATTAATAAGTTGAATGCTCAACTCAATGAATTTGTATTTATGTATTCAATTTCTAGGCTGCATTTGGCAGGACTGAACATTCTTTTAATATCCCCATAATCTCTTCACTTGGATTCTAAACTCTCCTTTTCCAACCAGCCTCCTCATATTTTGTATACTGTTACAAGTCTCTGTATGGGCTTAGGCACTTTGTGATTACACTTGAACTTGGTTGCTAATTTCAAATTTTAGCAATAAATAAGACCCACCCCAAAGAGCGGATGCTTCTGTGAAGCAACCTTCTCATCTTCTGCTTTGACTCTAATTAAAACCCCATATTTAACATTTGTGAGATGTGGTTTTTAAATTTTAACTCTGAAATGAAATCCTTTGTGATTATTTCATTTATTTATTGTCTGATAACTTACTAAACTGAGTTATCATTAACCTGATTGTGCAAGCCTAGAAGATAGGGGTCATATGAGACTTCTCCATTAATGCACCTTTCTCCATTCACTCACCTCTTCTTGTAGTCACACTACTTGATGTCATCCCACCCACACAACCATGCAAGCCTTATCATTGGTGCACTTCAGTTTATTTTCCTCACTTGAGCCTCGACACCCAGTCTCGGGTGTCTGTACCATGAATTGAAGAAAACTTCAAATGTGGCCTGATTACACGCCTGCTTAACATTTTCAGTCATTTATCATTAAATCAGAGAAGACTTGTGACCTCAGGACAGGTTCTGTGCATGTATTGTTCTGATACCAGTCGCCCTTTCCATCTTCAGCCATCATGAACACCTTTTAGCTTCTAGGACTCGTTAAGCCAGCATCGAGAACATGGCACCTCTCCACATGCCAGTCCCTATGCCTTCCTAACAAAACCTCTACACATGTGTACATACTCTAGCATATGTCCTCTCAGCCCAAGATATCCTTTGGAAGGAAAATTACTTGGCATCTCTGTCTATGTGACAGTTTGGCTATATGTCCTCATTGGGCTGTTTTCTTTTTTTTTTAAGTTTTATTTTTAAAACTTGCTATATATTTGTCTGTTAGTCATTTTCAATGACTGATGTCTCTCATGCACTGCAAATTCTAAGAAGGCAAGATTATTCATTTTGGATGACTGTTATATATCTGACATGTAAATTCATTTTTTTTGGTTTGGTTTGGTTTGGTTTGGTTTGGTTTGGTTTGGTTTTTTCCAGACAGGGTTTCTCTGCATATCCCTGGCTGTCCTGGAACTCACTCATAGACCAGGCTGGCCTTAAACTCAGAAATCTGCCTGCCTCTGCCTCCCAAGTGCTGGGATTAAAGGTGTGTGCCACCACCGCCCTGCTTTGTTTTGTTTTTTACAAATAAAGTTTTATCGAAACACAGTCATATTCATTTGCTTTTTTCAGTAACTATGGGAGATGTAATGCCTTGAAGATAGAGTTAGGCAGTTATGACACAGACAACATGACCTACCAAGCCCAGAGCACCTACTCTCAGGTCTTTTATAGAGCATGCAGACTGACACCTAGCTCAGTAAAAAGCACCACTCATTATATATATATATATATATATATATATATATATATATATATATATATATATATATATATAATGTTTTATTATATACTTGTGTGGTTTTCAGAGGGATCTGAAGAGCTACAGTCAGAGAAGCCCAGTGTGGGAAGTGCAAACCTGTAAGCTAGCATATAGGAGATAGAAGCAGGAAGATTTAAGAGTCTGTAGCTAGCTAGCATGGGCTATATGAAAACTGTGGTTGTTGAAGCACAGGCCATGGTCCACATTCACATAGTCATTCAGGCGCTCCGTGCCTAGCTGCTGCTGACACCATTACTCTTCTCTGTGACCCTCAGTCTGTGTGAAGTACTGGTGGATCTCCTCAGTGTTTTCCATTTTGCTCAGGTCACACTCCACTTGGTCATCTGAATCTGACACCAGCTCTTCCTCTTTATGCAGTGCTTTATTTTCTCTTGTGGATACCTGAGGTCTATTGCTGTCATGCAGAGGCTGCCTAGGACTTTTGAGATGGAAAACACTATAGGGAGACTACTGCCAGGCCATGTGCTGGCCTTGAGAGTTCCAAGGATGCCCAGCCTCATAAGCAAGAGAGGTCCAGGGAAGAACTCAATAAAGGAAGAACCACAGGGAAGTGAAATAGGAATCACTGAACTTTCTATTGGCATTCCGGTGGCTTCACATCCAAAGCACTGCATGACGATAATGTTGCCAGTCTCTTGCATATGCTGGGTGAGAATACCAAGATGCAGTATCCCTCCATTTTAAAGCAATTTCTATTATCTTTGATTACAAAAGTCCAAGTGGGAACTCATGGGCACACAGCTTGCATATCTTAGGCTGTGGGCAACAACGGACCTAGTACTTCTGGTTCGGAGGATGAAAGACTGATGTGTAGATTCTTTTTGATAATGTTACTTCTTGGTTTCCTACTTCCACACTTATTTATAGCATATCAGTAAGTGGTATTGTGAAGAAAACAGCTTGGTATTGTGTATAATTGCATGTTAATTCCCCATCTCATGCAACACTACACAACATAATGTTATTTGGCTTGTGTTCTGAAGGAAATCCAAAGAAAGGCCAATGTAAATCTATAACCCAGAAGGTATTCCTAATGATACCACTGAAACACATTCCCTACTTTTTTCCTTCTTTTATTTAATTAGATATTTTCATTATTTACATTTCAAATGCTATCCCTTTTCCTAGTTTTCCCTCAGAAAACCCCTATCGCATCTCCCCCACCCCCTGCTCACTAACTCACCCATGTCTGCTTCCCTGTCCTGGCATTCCCCAACACAGGGGCATCTAGCCTTCAGAGGACCAAGGACCTCTCCTCTCATTGATGTCCAACAAGGCCATTTTCTGTTACACATGCGACTGGAGACATGGGTCCCTCTGTGTGTACTCTTTGTTGGTGATTAAGTCCCTGGGAACTCTGGGGGTACTGGGTGGTTCATATTGTTGTTCCTCCTATGGAACCCCTTCAACTCATAGAGTTCTTTCTCTAGCTTCTCCACTGGGGGACCTCTGCTTAGTCCAATTGTTGGCTGAGAATATCCACCATTGTATTTTCAGGGGCTGGCAGAGCCTCTCAGGAGAGAGCTATATCAGGGTACTGTCAGCAAGCACTTGTTGACATCCACAATAGTGTTTGGATTTGTTAACTATATATGGGATGGATCCCCAGATGGGACAGTCTCTGGATGGCCTGTTCTTCAGTCTCTACTCCACACTTTGTCTCTGTATTCTCCTCCATTGGGTATTTTGTTCCCCCTTCTAAGAAGGACCAAAGTATTCACATTTTGGTCTTCCTTCTTGAACTCCATGTGGTCTGTGAATTGTATCTTGGATATTCCGGGTTTCTGAGCTAATAACAACTTATCAGTGAGTGCATACCATGTGTGTTCTTTTGTGATTGGGTTACCTAACTCAGGATGATATTTTCGAGTTCTATCCATTTGCCTAAGAATTTCATGAATTCATTGTTTTTAATAGCTGAGTAGTATTCCATTGTGTAAATGTACCACATTTTCTGTATCCATTCCTCTGTTGAGAAGCAACTGGGTTCTTTCCAGATTCTGCTTGTTACAAATAAGACTTCTATGAACATAGTGGAGAATGTGTCTTATTACATGTTGGTGCCCAGGACTGGTATATCTGAGTCCTCAGGTAGTAGTATGTCCAATTTTTTCTTATCAGCCATATAAATCACTACTAGTATACCTATAAGTTACTTATAACTTATGGTAAAATGGTAAGTAGTAGGAAAATTTATGAGAACAGTGCTACAAACCACATACTCAACTTAAATATTTGTTTCTTCACAGTTTTTCTTTCCTACCATGTATTTAAAAATCACTCAAACCAGAAAAATCATTCATAGTCGAGTAAGTTTCAAAATGAGGGGTTTTTGTATGAAACAAAAAATTTAATTAAATAAATAACTGATGATGATGGTGAGAATGATGATGAAGTTAAATCTGTCTGGAGATGCTCTATTCTTTTGCTTGATGTTTAAGTGAAGATTAAAAGCTACTTTGGCATTTTTAGGTGAAGAAAATGTTGAAGCCATGTAAACCTGTTATTGTTGTAGCTACTGTAATCAGAAAATACAATTAAAGAGAACCATGCCTATACTTTGAGTCAATGATGCATGGAGATTATTGATGTATACCTTTCTGTATTGACCAGGAAGCAGGATACCCTTGTGTGGGATTTTATCTAACTAAGACTGGAATCTTAAGTAATCAGGCCAATATGGGTAGAGACCTGCAAAGGAGGCTTTGTACCAAGATACAAAAGAATGATAATTTTGTTTCTGTTTTGAAGATTGATTTGTTTTCATTTTATGCGCACAAATCTTTGCCTATATGTATGTATATATGTATAGTATGTGGGTGCCTAGTCACCATGGAAAACAAAAGAGGGCATCAGATCCTCTGAAACTGAAGGTATAAACTTGAGCAACCATGTAGGTATGGCGATCCAATCCTGGATCCTCTGCAAAGAAAAGCAAGTCATCAGCTGAGTCATCTCCAAGCCCGAGCGTATTGACTTTGCCTTTAGTGGATTTATAGTAGAAGAACACTTATTATTTCACCTGTTTATAAGTGAATACTGCTCAATCTAAAGATGTAAACCATATTAGAATACTACTAATTTGATTTAGAGAGGAATTATCAAAAGTTCACTTTTTAATAAGAATATTAAAATTTAATTTACAATTTCAAAAACAGGATTACCTATGGGTGGAGGCAATTTTTCTAACTGTAACAATTTTGTAACTCTAATCATAAAAAGTACTGCATAGTGCATAGGATCAAAAAATAGATGAGCATTTATAGGAGGGATGCTTCCGAGTCAGAGAGGACATTAAAAGTCAAAGCACAACTGACACTGTGCATGGACGTCTGTCAGCTAAGGGGTTTTGGCATGGAGTGTCACCATTTCCCACAGATATTTGGAATGATATCTAAAAGTGACCGTGGGAGTTCCGATATGTCAAGACACACCCAGATAATAAGTACTAGTCAGATTTGAATTTTCATCTACTGAGACAAAACAAGAAACAGAATAATTTAGCTCCGAAGCTTACATATGGCTTGAAGCTGTGTGGAAACTAGTGGGTATTTCTGAAGGCAATGAGCTATTGTTCCCTAGGAACTGTAAAACTTTAGGTTCATTGGGAGCCGACTATTTTAAGTGTGCTATTAATAAATATGGCAAAAGGATGCCATTACATATAGTATGTCTGGTAGACATGATTAAGCACATACAGACTTCTATGTGGCAGATTTTACTAAACACTGAACAAAGTTATTTGTTTTGTAAGTGATTTCAAATTGCCTATAATTCCATAAGATAATTCTTTGATTTTGTTTTCCTTCCTTCAATTATTACCTTACCTTCACATTTTATGAAAAATACAGATTATTAACTCTGCCACTATACAGATTAAGTTCCAAATTCAAAATGTAGTGTTGTTACACATATTCACTATTTCAGATACAGGGAAATCCAATGGTTGTTAAGACAATATAAAAAAGCTAATTAAAGCTTCACAGTGCTTTGTTAATTCTATTCCAGGTCACATCCCTGTATTTCATTAGCATTCCAGTAATATCAATGTATTTCTATATTATAAACACTACTCTGAGCTTTTGAATTACTGTGTATTCTCATGCATCTCTTATTTAGAAAAACATAAGAGTTGTGTTAAAATTATGTCTTGGAAATTGCTGTCTTCAAGTTATTTACTGGATGAATGTTCTTAGGGGTAGACTTAAAACCATTTACAGATATACAGATTCAATGCAATACCCATCAAAATCCCAACTCAATTCTTCACAGAGTTAGAAAGAGGAATTATCAAATTCATCTGGAACAACAAAAAACCCAGGATAGCTAAAACTATTATCAGCAACAAAAGAAAATCTGGGGGAATCAGTATCCCTGACCTCAAGCAATACTACAGAGCAATAGTGTTAAAAACTGCATGGTATTGGTACAGTGACAGGCAGGAGGATCAATGGAACAGGATTGAAGATCCAGAAATGAACCCACACACCTATGGCCACTTGATCCTCGACAAAGAGGCTGAAAAGATCCAATGGAAAAAAGATAGCCTTTTCAACAAATGGTGCTGGTTCAACTGGAGGTCAGCATGCAGAAGAATGCGAATTGATCCATCCTTGTCTCCTTGTACTAAGCTCAAATCCAAATGGATCAAGGACCTCCACATAAAGCCAGACACTCTGAAGCTAATAGAAAAGAAACTGGGGAAGACCCTTGAGGACATCAGTACAGGGAGAAAGTTTCTGAACAGAACACCAATAGCATATGCTCTAAGAACAAGAATTGACAAATGGGACCTCATAAGGTTACAGAGGTTCTGTAAGGCAAAGGACACCATCAAGAGGACAGATCGGCAACCAACAAATTGGGAAAAGATCTTCACCAATCCTACATCAGATAGAGGGCTAATATCCAATATATATAAAGAACTCAAGAAGTTAGACTCCAGAAAACCGAACAACCCTATTAAAAAATGGGGTACAGAGTTAAACAAAGAATTCTCACCTGAAGAACTTCGGATGGCGGAGAAGCATCTTAAAAAATGCTCAACTTCATTAGTCATTAGGGAAATGCAAATCAAAACAACCCTAAGATTTCATCTTACACCAGTCAGAATGGCTAAGATTAAAAATTCAGGAGACAGCAGGTGTTGGAGAGGGTGTGGAGAAAGAGGAACACTCCTCCACTGCTGGTGGGGTTGCAAATTGGTACAACCACTCTGGAAATCAGTCTGGCGGTTCCTCCGAAAACTGGGCACCTCACTTCCAGAAGATCCTGCTATACCACTCCTGGGCATATACCCAGAGGATTCCCCACCATGTAATAAGGATACATGCTCTACTATGTTCATAGCAGCCCTATTTATAATTGCCAGATGCTGGAAAGAACCCAGGTATCCCTCAACAGAAGAGTGGATACAAAAAATGTGGTATATCTACACAATGGAGTACTATTCAGCCATTAGAAACAATGAATTCATGAAATTCTTAGGCAAATGGATGGAGCTAGAGAACATCATACTAAGTGAGGTAACCCAGACTCAAAAGGTGAATCATGGTATGCACTCACTAATAAGTGGTTATTAATCTAGAAAACTGGAATACCCAAAACATAATCCACACATCAAATGAGGTACAAGGAGAAAGGAGGAGTGGCCCCTGGTTCTGGAGAGACTCAGTGAAACAGTATTTGGCAAAACCAGAACAGGGAAGTAGGAAGGGGTGGGTGGGAGGACAGGGAAAGAGAAGGGGACTTAAGGGACTTTCGGGGAGTGGGGGGCTAGAAAAGGGGAAATCATTTGAAATGTAAATAAATTATATCGAATAAAAAAAACCATTTTCTAGCAAATCAAATCTTCATCTGCATATACAATATAAAATGAAGAATAAAAGTAATTTTCTAAATAATTAGACAAAAGCTCATGTGAGGTATAGTTTCTGTTTCCTTATTTATGGTGCCTATGACACATGTGTTCAGTTAGCTATATTTATGCTACAATTACATCACCCTGAATTTCATCAATGGTATTAATCTGCAGTCATCACTCTGCATAAAATTTGTTCACAGTATCCACACTTAATTATACTTCTTTGCAGAAAAGACAAGTTACAAGTACAATCCCCCAACTTTTCTTTGGGTAGTGGAGAGTGTATGTCAATTCTGTGTGTGGATTTCCCAGTTTTAGGGGTACACATGAGTCCAGAGGTCAGACATCAATATCAGGCATCTTTCTTTATTGATCTCCACTTTTATATCTTGAAATAACATTCCTCCCAACTGGACCATGGGAATCGACAATTATAAAAAAATCAAAAAGTTTGGCGAGTGAGCTCCAGGAATCTTCCTGTCTCTTCCTCTAAGGCATAAATAATGAAATCACTTTGGCTATGTTTCTACTAGGGATCTGAATTCAGGAATTCATGATGGAGTAGCAAGCATTATATCTGTTGAGATATTCACCAATCCAATTCCAGCATTTACTGAAGCCTCATACTAACTATATTTTATTCCACTATCAAAGAAAAATGTATAAAATATCTACAGAGGGCTTCCACCTTAGTAAGCTCAGTTCACTGAAGGTTATTGAAGCCATATCACTAAATGCACTATACAGGGGCTCTTGTAGCTAGAAAGAACTTCAAAGCCCCTTGTTGTTTAGTCCTAGGAATAAGTATTAAACTTTAAGCCAAGTAGAGAACTAGTGGTTTCAACTAAAATCCAAGGTTAAAAAATCTATCCTCTTGCTTAGATCTCTTCTATGAAATCTAACTGATCTCTGCTTATGCCCACCCAACATCAACTCCAGGCTGGAGAAACCACAGCCCACTTAAACTAGCAATAATTGTATATTATCCCCTAAGGCTGTCAATCTGATGTGTCTGTGTTGCTGAACCAATGTAAACTTGTCCCTCTCTAGCTTAGAAATGAAGGGGACTCACACTATGAATAATTTATTTTGACAGTTATTAGGGGTAAGCCCTAATTTGCTTTTCCAACTTCTTAGACAGCTATTTCCCCAGCAGTGTACCCCAAATACTTGCTGTCCTCTGGCCATGTGCTCATGGTCCATCGCCTATCATGCCAGCTTCCTCCTCACCCCATGTCTTTCCTTCTTTCTCTCTTCCAAACCCCCTCAACCTGGTCACTCAAAACCCACTTACCTCTAATTCTCAGAGTAATTGGCTGTAACCATTTTTATTTAACCAGTACTTGTAAATTATGCAAAAAGGTTTGCACAATAAAAGCTAGTAAACCTGAGAATTCATAGGTAACAAGACCTTCTGGTATAGAATTTAGCATTATGATACATATTAACAGATGAAACCTCAACATGTCTGCTTTGCCAATTATTACCCATTTTCTTTTCTGTGACGCACAGTTTGTAACATGTCACAGGTGGCAAACATACAGAAAATCCCAAAGGATACGTGTACAAGTTCACCATCTTTGGGGTCTCCACAAATGTTAGCCATCTAGAAGCCCTCGAGATTGTAGTGTCTATCCCACCAGTGTTTACCACGTTGCTAACAATTGGAAAATTCAAAGTGCTAGACTTCCTTTACACTTCTTTATTGACCAATTCTAAATCTCACAAAAATGTAGGTTGTTTTCTGTATTTGAAATGTATCTAAATAGGACTATATAGGCTTTTTGTTTGTTTTTATCTACTTTCTCTCAATCTACATTCAAAGACTTTTTAAATGATTTGTAGGTCTTTCTATATTGCAGTCTAGCATTGATGGACTGGATAGTAAATGATTTATTTATTTTGATGTTGATATATATTTGGATATTTTCCATTTGGAACTGTACAAAATATCTTTTATATTTTCTGGTCCAATATTTCTAGTGTATATTATGCAGTATTTTTCTCATATTGCTTTGATTGGGTGGTTTTATCTTATTAATCTTTCATTTTTCTTAACATACAAGTTTGGTTTCCAGCTTAATGTTTTAGTGGTGAGATATGGGAGAGGAGAAGAAGGAATGATCAGAGGTGGAGAGCAAGAGTGAAAGCAAAAGATATTTGTGGCTTTTGGGGGGGTATGTCTGTCTGTCTGTTTATTTTCTAAAGAGAAAAAAAGAAAAAGAGAGAATATAAAATCTGGTAAGGAGGGTATAAGAGGATCCGGGGAAGTTTGAAAAAAACATGATTAGAATATATTGTAAACATTGTTATTATTTAAAAAAAATGAGGCTGGAGAGATGACTCAGAACTTAAGAGCACTCTGCTGCCCTTGTACAGGACCCAGATTTAGTTCCCAGCACTTATACAGTGGCTCACAACTACCTGTGTCTCTTATTCCAGGGCATCTGATGCCCTCTTCTGCCTCACAGGAATGAGCTATACACATGTCAAATAGACACATATACAAGCAAAACATTCATCATAAAAATTTGTAAAGAAAAGTTTAAAAAAAGAAAAGAAAAAACATTAAAAGTTTGTGCTGAGTTGCTGGTTGTAAAGTGACATCTAAGTTTTATGTCATTACTTTTTCTCTATGGTTTTATATTTTCCATCCAAATAATTGTGCATTTATCTTTTTTCTTGCGTTATACAAGTGATAATAATAAAATATATCATTCGATATTTGACTATTAAGGACATGTGCTTAGGTTTTAATGTTTAATGCAATTATTAACTTTCAGAAAGGCATGTTATTAAATTATCTTAGTTTTCCTAGTTTGTGAGTTTTAAATATAACTACATACTAAATTGTAGCAAATAAACTTTCTGTATCAAGTGAGATAATCATATGACTTTGCTTCTTAGACTTATGTGATAAGCTATAACCTTCATATGTTATAAACTGTACTTATACCTGAAATGGAGTGTAGTCATGAAGTACTATCATTTTTATTCTGTGCGAAGTTTTGGATTCCAAGTGTACCTATGGTCATGATAGACCATTCTATACTTTTTTTTCAATTTCTAAAATTTCTAGATTTTACTATTTATATTATTCTCTCTTCAAAATTTAAGATAAAATCATACCATTTTCTATCCTGGAAACACTTGTGTTCGAAAAAGACATTTTTTCATTTTTCACCATAAAAGATTTGGTAAATTCACAGATAAATGTTGGAACCTCTATATGTAAAATAGAGTATACATGCATATGAAGTAAGGTTATTGTTTTTTAATGTATGGTCATAATATTTACTTATAATTTTGTTAGGGAATTTGTACTCTCTTATGTTCACTTATTCCAAATTTTAGTATTTACTAGTCAGCCTGCTGTTCAGTAAATGTCTCAATGGCTATCTATTTTTTTTTATCTATTTATGTGTTATGGTCAGAACAGTGTTGAAATCTGATGTTATGATTATGAATTTTATATTTCTCTTGAATTTTATTTAAACATTTGTACCCTTAAATTTCATCATTTGTACCCTTTAACATCTTACTAACATCACACTTTTTGTGTGTGTGTGTGTTTCTCTGCGTGTGTATATATAGCACTTGATTTTTCATTTTTACCTTCAGCCTTTCTGTTTTATATATTACCAATGTATTTTCTATGAATACCATATATTTTTGAGTTTTGTGTTCTTGAATGCAGTCCAATCATCTTGGCCTCTCATAGGGAACATTAGGCTATAATACTTTGTGTAATTACAAGTATGTCTGAGTTAATAACTTACAGGTTTACCATTTTCTTTGTATATGTAATAGCTTTTCTAAATTCAATTCCCCCTAATTTCTTACATGTTATTGTCATAATGACCACTATACCAAGAAGGTTCAGTTAGAGAATCACCACTAGGAGAGATGATGTTATAGATTTAGACATTTATAAAGGGATTAATTGCATGGAGCTGATCATATGCAATTGCAGGAATTGCTTAAGAAGTTTCTCCAAGCTGTCATATTCACATTTAATACAAAAGGTGAAAATCTATAGGGAAAAGTTGAGGAGCAATTTTGAAAATACAAAAATCATTAATAAAATTAAAGCTCAGTTATATGCACATGCATACATGTTGACAAACAGTGAGTGTGCATGGGAGGATCCTAGACTCTCTGCACATTATGTAACAGTTGTACATCTCCATCTTCATATGAGACTCCTAACCGCTGGGGCAGGAGCTGGCTACGACTTTGTTGCCCATCTGTGGATCTCTTTCCCCTAACTAGGATGACCATCTAGTCCTAATAGAAGATGCATCTAGGTTGATGTCCAAGAAAGGTCTCCCCTTTTCTGAAGAGTAAGGAAAGTGTGGGGGTGGAGAGGAAGTAAGGGGGAAGAATTGGAAGGAGAGAAGGGAGGAAATATTGTTCTTGAAATATAAAGTTAATTAATTTATTAGAAAAAGTGATTATTCTTAAAAATGAAGAGGAAATTGAAGAGAAAAGGGGTGAACAGGAAGGGATGCCAAGAGAGATAATGAGGAGGAAGAAGAGGGGGATGAAGAAAATGAGGAGAAAGAGGCAGAGGACAAAGAGGAGGAGGGTTGGTGATATAGATGGTTTGTTGAGTAAAATCACTGACAACCATGACAGCCATAGTTTAATGAACTATGACTTCTATGAGTTATCTCTTGACCTCCACATATTTGACACGGCTTGCTTGCACACACACACACACACACACACACACAGAGAGAGAGAGAGAGAGAGAGAGAGAGAGAGAGAGAGAGAGAGACAGAGACAGAGACAGAGAGACAGAGAGAACAGGGGTAGGGAGGAAGAAAGGGAGGGAAGGAGGGAGGAAGAGGGTGAAAAAGAATAGATGAATAAAAATGATTTAAACAAGGGAAAAACAATAAAACCAATTAATATTTAAGAATATTTAAAGATTGAATAATATACTATAGATATACTATAGTTGGGAAATACACCTGATTATAGTCTGTCTTCAAAAATCTCAGTAGATCCTGTCTTAAAATTCTCTCTCTCTCTCTCTCTCTCTCTCTCTCTCTGAGCTGTACAATGTTCTTGCTGAAAATGAACAGCCCATCTTTCATTAACACCATAGCTAATATCTGTATGAATGGATGGCTGAAGGTGTCCTTAGTGCCAGATACTGAGGCATTTCTGCTTTCTCTCTTTATAGCCATCTTTCTCCTGGTGGCAAAGTAGGTGTTATTGATATCAGGCCACCAGACTGGTTTCTAATACATAATAAAGCAGACAGAGTTGGCCTGGGATTATGTATTCATGTAGCCACTTATTGGAAGAATGAGACATCAGAAAACAAAACTCAGCAGGGAGATGATCAGATTAGCAGCTAAACAGACACACTGGAAGCCTTTTCCACAAGATTATCATAGACTTTTCTTGGTCAGCTTCACTCTAGAATCCTAAAAGGGAAATCCTCCTACTCGGAGGTGGTTTGGCTAATTCACAAATGGAAGAAAGGTCTCTCCAAAGGCATAACTTTGAAAATGAAATAAATTGGAACTATCAAGTCTAACACAGAACAGTGTGGATTTAGTCCCATAGGAGATACAAATTGAAGAGAGTCACTGTGTAAACTACAAATGAAGAATGTGGAAAATTGTCACCATCAATTTCAGTGGCTTTGGAAGGCATTTGGCAGCCTGTGCAGGAAGAACAAGTAATACCAACTGATGGATTTAGCCCTGTTGTCACTGTCAAGCTGATGGATACAAATCACTTGCTTTTTAAAGTACAGATGTGGAAACAGGACACATTTGAGCACAGGGGGATCAAATGGATGAAGTCAGATACCCTCTGATCACAAGGTGCATGCCCCAATGTAGCCTGGATCAATATTTTAAATTGGTTTCACTAAAGAGATTTAATGTTCACAATGAGTCCTAAGTATTGGATCTCTCACTCAAAAGCTTTTGAAGAGATAGGCATAACAGATGGAAAACACTTGATGTATCAGGCAGGAGGCAGCCCTGGGATCATTTCTAATAACATTGGGTTGGTAGACCTGTACAATCAATCACCTCATAAATTTCTAAGTAGAGAACAGGATATCATACTTACATATCAAGACCACTTGCCAGCCATGAGACAGGGACATGATCTCTAAAGTTTGAGTTTTTATACGGGATAGAAAAATCAATTAAAAATAAGTCTTATTTCAGATGGTTGTCTGAAAGTTAAAAGAGCAACTATAGAGAAATGTACAAAAGAACATCAATGTAAGCAATGAGTAAGGCTGACAGGTAACTTCTTTCTAAAGTATATCAGAAAAAAAAAGAAAAGAAAAAGAAAGAAACTTCAGTGTGGTAGAAATGGTCACATAAATCTGTAATTACAGCAGGAAGGTGCAGAGGCAGTATAATTATGAGTTTGGGCCAGCCCAACTTGGGCTACATTGCAAAAATCTGCCTAAAATGAAACAAAAAATTAAAAGAAAACTTTATCAATGCTGGGAAGTGGATATATGTCATGGAGATGATAGTGTTAAAAGATGTATTTAAAGGTATGGTAAACTGATGTAATAGCTGGTTGTAGAAACTCATAACCATGTTTAATGAACAAAAGTGATGCATGTGGATAAAGAATCATAGTGGGCAAGGCATGCCTGGGAAAGCTTGGAGACAATTGAGCTAATGCTAGCAGGACCCAAGAATGAGGGCAGATGTCATATGACTCCTGGAAGCACATTAAACAACATGGAGGACTTCATTGGTAGTGGCCAGAAGTCTAGTGGAGGTCTGTGTTATTTATCGCACTTCCAAGTAATGTGCCAGCCAACAAGGTGAGCCCCACGAGGGCAGCTACAGTAAAGAATGATACACACACATACGCACACACACACACACACACACATTTATGGGATGAGAAGAATTATCACATACAAAGTATGTAATCTTGAGCTGGAACTTGAGCTCAGGTTAATTCTGACTAACAACACGCATTCTCCTTATGTTACCTCCTTTTAGTAAAAAAAATATATATATCTGAATCATTTTGTCAAAAAAAAAATCCGACTTTATGCCCTTAGGACAACACAAAATAAAATATTTCAGCCAAACATTACTTACCCTGGCACTTCTTCTTTCGACAAAATGCTATTGGAAGAGGAAAAGTGTACTTTTAAAGAAATGATTTTTTTTCATGTTATTGGGAATGAAAAGAACGCAGACAGACTTCTTATATACTGCAGAGAAAAGCTTATTCTGCCACTCTGAAAGAAAGTGATCCTCGTGACAAGCAGAACCACACAAATTATAGGATGGTGAACTGCCAGTTCATAGGCAGAGAGAGTGAGCAGAGGACACAAGTGGAGCACTGGGAAGATGACCCATGTAAACAGAAGAGGACCTTAAAACATCCTTTGCTTCTGAATCTGGGCTGATTATAAAAATAGTGAGCCCTTATACAATGCTCACCTGGGAGAGGCACTAAGATGTTGGTTTCTCATGTTTCTTGTTTTCACATATAGCTGAGAAGCTCTTGGCATTTGTCAGTTTCTGGAAGAGGGAAAGTCCTTCTTTATTAAGAGTTTAACACCTATAATTCAGCCACACTTCAGTAGAAGGCCACATACCCAAGAATATTTGGACAGTACAAACAGGTCCTGATGGATACACAGCCATAAAAAGAGGTCACTCATTTATTAATTTGAAAGGAAGCAAGGAGAATTGGATGGAGTAAGGGAGAAAATGAAAATGGAAATGAGGCAAATATGGTAAACATACATGTTATTAAAAAGCAAACTTAATTTTTGATTAAAACACAAACAAAAAGATGGGGATGGAAAAATGGTGGTTACTATAAATGACAGCTCTTCCAGAGGACCATGGTCTGATTTCTAACACTCGCATAACAGTTCACAACCATCTTTAATTCCAGTCCTAGAGCATCTGATATGCTCTTGTGGCCTCCTCAGACATCTAGTATGCCTTGGAACACAGAGATGCATGCAAGCAAAACAGTACCACACAAAGCACATGAATGAAAGAGAAAGGACACAAAGCTCAGTGGGTGTTTATGGTAGGATGTGTGGATCACATATAGAAAGAGTTGAAGGAGAGAGTATAAAGATATAAAGACACATTATATCAAATTCTCAAAGAACTTTTAGATATATTAAAGAATTATGCAGGTCTAGCAAAGTGGTAGTAGTAGATTATTTATTCTCTAAGTTCTTTGACCACAGGGAACCAGCGAGGTTTCCAGTAGCAGGTATGACTTCCCTCTTATTTAGTGGACCTAAAGTTCAATAAAACAGCTTGTGATTGTCACTGACATGTGATTGTCACGTGTTGCACTTTCATGCATATCTTATCATGATGGTGATTGTCATAGATGTGGAAGATATGTAAGACTGATTGATTGCTTTCCTTTTATGGCTATATACGTAGTATTTTCTAGAATCATGGGAACTAGACTGAAAGACAGAGGTTTTCAGGACAAATTCAAGACAAATCACTTCAGTTCTGCTCCCTAAATTTATGGTGCCTTCAGCAATAGCAACATGCCCTCAAGCCCTGAGAGACAACCAAGGACACAAGGACAATCTGTATTGTTTTGGGTGTCAGACTACCCTGACCAACACTTCTAAAGGATGGTTTTCATGCCTGAGGGATTTGTTAGTCTATGGTTTTGGTAGGCAGTATTGTTAGCCCAAAATGCTATACATATAACCTACAAACACACACAAACACATGCACACAAACACACACACATGCACACACACACATGCACACATATATAAAATGTTTGTTGCTGTTTTTGTTGTTGTTAAAATAAAAAATGTTCTTTTGTTATTTCAATTTCCCAAAGGCAGTGGGAGATCTCAGGAAGGTTAGAATATTTGTCAAGATTATAAAACCAAGCCCAATTTCAAAGACTAAATAACAAATTCCTTAGGTGTGTATTATAAATTTAATCAAATAAAATCAAGCATTTCTTATTAAATTAACATGAACCATTATTCAAAGAACAGTATATTCTGCCATTGATTATAACATGATTTACTTATATTAATTTTGTTTCTCACTATAATTGTACATGTATGCATTTGAATAATATTTTCTAGGTAATTATTAAGTACAAAGCACTTTGCTTTGATTTGATTTGATTTGCATTATGGGAAGTTATGCTTTATAATCTTAACTCCCAAACCATTCTCCAAACTTTGTTTCTTGTACCCAGAACTACTACTGGAATTTGGAAATGTCTATAGAATCTAAAGCCAGTCTCACTTGTGTCCTCTCAGGCCCCCCTGCACAAGCTCAGCCTCATAGCTTTACCCACAAGAAGATAGCCTTGTGCACGCCTGTGAACCATACAAAAATACTGGATTTTGTATTTAGTATTAGAATATATGCTATTATAGTAGAATAATATAAGAGAGAACATTCATAAGCTATAAATACTAAGGGAGAGAAATGAATTGGACTCAGACTGGGCACTCCAAGATGAAACTGGAATGAAGCAGCACTTCAATCTCAACCACATCTGGCAGCCCTCTGGGAGATCCAGAGCTACAATAAGGGAGTCAAAGTCCCATATGGGTAGTTCAATCCATGCAAGTCGCCTGGCTATGGACTTGGGGGGAAGAATTTTCTTCTTCTTCTAAACTTCTAAGGGGAATCTTTTAAGATAGCAGATACCTAAAAGACATCTTATTAGGTGCCAGGACTTAATAGAATAAGACTTTCTTTCTTAAAGGACAATCAAGGCAGTTCATGCAAATATCATAAAGTTCACCTTGGGCTCCTTGGTTTCTTTTCTTTGTGAATGTTTTAGGAACAGCTTCTTAAGGGTCAAGTAAGCATCTTCCCAGAAGCTCCAGAAGAGAAAAATCTCAGAGCTGGCCTTGTCACTGTAGCTGGTCTTGTGCTGCCATACAATATCATTGGTCCTCTCCACCATGGTGCTTGGACTGCTTCTTTCCCCCAAGTTATTAACTTCTCTTATGTGAATTAATTGTTTTAAAACCCAAAACTGGTATCCCTGTTTCTGTCTCTTTTTCCTTTTGACTGATCTTAAACCCAGGAGCCAAAAGAGTCGGGTTTGAGGTGAGAATATGTCACACTTTTGCTTATCAGCCCTGTTGTTCCCTGATTCTCCTCTCACATGGCTTCTTATTATAAACAAAAGAGCTTTGTGTTGCACCTCTAGGCTTCTATGTGACATGGACCATTTCTGTCTCCCTCTGCTCCCCTTTTTGACTCTCTGCTAGCCACACTGGCTTCATTATCATCTTTTGACAGAAGAGCATTTTCCAGCCTCATGACCTCCGTAGCATCTATTCTCCTTGCCAGATATGCAATCACTCCATATACTCATGGGACATACTCCTTATTTCTTTTAAGTTTTTTCTCCATTTTTTCAAATTAGAGTCTCTAGATAGCTCTATTCTTCGGTGCCTTATACTTCACATAACTTCTTAGAAATAGCCAACCTAGTTATTTATTTATTTATTTATTTATTTATTTATTTATTTATATCTATCTCTCTTTCTTTTATTTATCTTCTTGCTATTTTCCACAAGGAATTTTGACACTACTGTGCGTTCAGTATGAGATTTCTGGAACACAGAAGAGTCTTACAACATTGTGAAACTTCAGTGACTGTGTAGAGTGAAAATTAAGCTAGTCATGCTTTCCATGGCTTCTGATGTTCCTTTTCTTCCCACTTGTGCAGCCCTGGTTAGATTTAACAAACAATCAGAGGCCACCGTGCTTCTTCCATTACTCACTCATTCAGTCAGAACAGATTTACTTAGCTCATCTATTCATTCGGAATGGAGAACACAACTATTAATCAGATATCTGTGTTAAACACTCTTCTGTAGCCATCCTATCATGTCACATGGTCAATTAGTTCTTACAAATCCTAAGGGAAGTCTTCATTGAACGTTGACAACCTACATGTCCTTGAAAAAAACATATTAGTTCTTTGAAATACATGCATACCCAGCTGGACCTAAACAACCATTATGTGGACGTGGGGATGGTTGAGGTACCAAAGCTAATGCACATAATCAGAACTTATTCATCTGGAGCTCCTCTACGGAAATTCTAAAATGAGTGAGTTGTGACAGTAATCTCCATGTTAGTGGACAGGGCACAGTGCAGCGAGTACATACTGCTTCTTCTGCTAAACTTCTGCTTAGACCTGAAGGATATCCACACCAAGCAAGCCAACACCATTACTACTCAGGACATTGAGAATCATTCAAAGCACCAGGCCAATTAACAGTGAGGTGAGAGAGAAAATGTTCTTACTTGGGAGAGCTCCATGCCTTGGATAATAACTAGCTTATCACCTACTACTGGTATCTATGACCATTTCTTTCTCTGTAGTGGCATCCCGGCTAACACAGGATAATCACTGTAACAAAAGAGATGCATTCTACAAATCAGAAAATACTTCGCTGTCAGTACTAGAATATTCATGTTGTACTTATCAATGAAAAAATGGGTAAAAGTTGTGTCTAATTTCCATTGACATCAATTTTGAGTTGCTAACAATGGTCTAAAGGGCTTTATCAATTATTTGTAGGAACAATGTTTCCTGCTAATAACTATCAAATTTTTGAAGGTATTATCATTTGAAAGTCTTGGAAATTATTGGTATTCATTTCAAGAATAAAATTTTACTATAAAATAAAATAATAGATGTGTTCACTGAAGCATGATCAAGTCTCTCATTTAAATTCTCAAGGCTTCATTTAGATGTACTCTCTCAGTTAAAATCAAAATATACTCCCCAATGTCTGCTTTATAAAGAGATGTGCTCAGTATCATCACTATACAGCATGTATTTCCAAATTTTATCTCATTTATACCAGTGGATGTTTTCATTTTCTATATGTTTTTCAACAGGAAGCACTTGGGAAGCTTGTCTGCCCTGGTTGAATCCATTTGCCTCTCACACAGAGACATTTTTAGACAGCTAAGATTTCCCAGTGGCATTTCAAACCTCATTCTCTCAGTGTTTGATTCCTGTGCAGACAGAGACAAGCCGTAGTGACAAGAATAGCTGCCCTCCAGTCCCTTAATATAAGATCAATAAAGTTCCACTTCTTTAAAAGAAAAAAATATATACCCCTGTATGGAATGCCCCTGAAAGCAGTGTGTGAGTTGGGTAACAAAGTGAGTTGAGGGAAAGATCTCCAGATGAGTTATATGGCTATGTTGAGGCCAAAGAATTTAACCACAATTATTCTAATCTATAGCAAATTAATTTTAGGCACATTTTATACTATCTATTTGGACAGCATGAAGAAATTTATGGTTGAAATTATTATTACTACTTCTAATGTCTGCTTGAATTTCATTTATGGCATGGTTTAGCTTTTTTATCTAAAGAAATAATTTTTTAGTACTAAGAGCTACCTTTTCAACAATAGGCTCCAGTCACTGCATCATAATAAAATAAAAAGATACAAATCAAAGCCAAGTGACACCAACAAGATGAAGCAGCTGAAAAATGCATGGACTCCATGGTGCCAGATGTTTCCCCCTTTGTACACAACTCCTTTCTTATTGTGAGGATAGAAGGGTTTACTATAAGCTGGAGAGTTGTGTCTATTTATACATCCATGCACACTCTAGCTAATTCTAAAAGAGGTATCAGTCATCAGTGTAACAGGCTATTTCCAGTTTAAGACAGATGCTAATTCTTGGAAATAATTATTTTGGGGAGTAGAACAAGAAATATACATAGAATGGCAGTGATGTGTGGGAAACAGAGGCTTCCATCACCTTTGTAGCCCCCCCAGTGGGAAGTGAATGTCTGTCTCTAAGAAAAATCTAATCAGTGGTGATCTAAGTTAGTAAAACAAAAGATGAAAGGCATTTGTGCAGCACAGTGCCAACACAACCTGAAAAATGCAAGGTTTCAATGAAGAACTGTCCAGGCATGAGGAAGAGCAATGAACAAGAAACTTACTGTGACTCTGGAATTTGAAGAGGTAAAAGCCTCCTTTTCCAGAACCACCCATAGTGTTTTCCATTCTGAACAGTGCAGTCCTTCCTGCTGCAAAGGAAAAAGAGAAACAAAAAAAAGAAAAGAGGAAGATGAGGAGAAAGAGAAAGAAGAAAAGAGGATTTGAGGTTAAAAAAAAAGAATCCATAACATACTGATTAGTGTTTTGGGTCTGGAAGGAAAAACATTTTTTTGTAAATATGTCTATATTTTTAAAAGATTTATGTAGTTTTATTTTGAATACATGAGTGTTTCCCTGAAACACATAAATATGTGAACTACCTGTGTACCCATTGGGGCCCAAAGAGGGATTGAGAGTCTTTGGAACAGAAGCTCTGAATGGCTGTGAACTGCTGTGTGGATTCTGGGAACCACTAAGGTCCTCTGCAAGAAAAGAAAGAGTTCATAACCACTGAGCCATCTCTTCAGACACATGACCATGTACATGAAAAATGGCACTAATGCTAGCTCTCATATCTGAATAGAAAAGACTCTATTAGACTCCTTACTTATACATATTCTCATTTAATTGCCTTGTATGCTTAAATAGGAGGCCCTATGTGATTTTCCATCTTATAGATAAGAAAGACAAGGCTGAAGGTTTGATTCAGATTCTGAATGCAACTATGATTGACTCAGAGGGTCATGATGCATGGCATCTATAAACAAATTACAAGTCTTGCTTTATAAAGAGGATTCACCCAAACTTTTTGGACCTCTGACCACTTTTAAACCCTGTAGACTTTATAGAAAAAGTAAGCTTACTGCTCTATAGACGTGTATGTATGCATGTGTGTGTGTGTATGCGTGTATGTGTGTGTGTGCAAGTGTGTGTGTGTGTGTGTGTGTGTGTATGTTAAACTGGAAAATCAAACTTTGCAGAAACTTCTGTGTTAATATATACCTTCTAAAATTGGGGTATTTTACTATTCAAATGAGCACTGGGACCAGAAACTCCATGAGATTAGAGCATACTAAAGGCCAGAGAGGCCAAGAAGGAATTTTCCAGGTCATTGGTTCTGCTAAGAACTGCCTTGACAAATCACATTCCATACAGCCTCTCAGTGCTGAGTCAACATCTATGCAGATCAAAGCTGTGCTCAAAATGGCTAATTCATGCACTAAACCCAAATGTCAAGATTTGTTTCTCACATATTCCTTATTTAAAAAGAATAACTAGTTAGCAGGAAGACACACTGGAAGAAAAACGATGGAGCAGATTATCTGTCTAGACTTAAGTTTGCATGGCTTTATTTAGTACTGTGAGTAGCAACCAAACAAGAAAGCAATAGCACAGTAAGCGCTTGTCTAGAAGAAAGGTCTATTGCCCAAAGTCTTCAGGGAGAGGCATTGAAGAAATTAATGAAGTTGATAAACTGTCTAGTGCTTTTTATGCAGAGATTACTAATGGATTGCTTCTCTGGGCTTTCCTTACTACATCGACTATGAATATATTATTGAATGAATAAATCAGTAGCTTAATGACATAAAGGCTTTCAGTGTCTCAACCCAATTGTTCATTCTTAATATCACCATTCATCTTCTCCACCTCCATTTTCCTTCTCCTAATGTTGAATGGAGGATACACTGTGACTGTAACGATGATAACTCCAGCACCACTACAGAGGAGATTCCAGGCAAGTAGCCTCATAGACTCCAAAGCAACATCTGCACTCTCTTTAGCTTTTGGATACAGGCATGGGGCAGGCTTGGACAGATGCTAGAATGCACATAATATGTTGCCTTCCACAGCCACAGCAACATTCTTTCTACATCATATGGTTTTAAATAAATGCATTAGTGTTTAGAGAGCCTGAATACAAGAGTAGAAATCAGACAGCTGTCTTCTCAAATTTTTCTCAGATAGGGAAAGGAGAAGGATAGTGAGCAAAGGACACATATAATGTAGTAAATTCACTGCTGGACTCTGTGCACTATGGACTAATACCTGAGCTAAGGTGAAATTCTCTCACAAGTTCTGTGCTTGATAATTGTGGACCTTTCACATCCTTCCCATAACCATAACTTCCAAAATTCTCAGGACATACAAAACTGAAATTTTTGTGATGGTATTTAGCTGTAATCTTCAATTTTTCTTAAGACCTGCAATCTCAATGAGAAAATTTGGATATATATAAATTCTCGGTTAAGCCAATTTGTCACTTATAGACATCTTAAGGAGCTATGCTTCTGAGATCAAGGCAGAAAAGAGCCTATGTCACCAAGAAAAAGGTACCATAAATGGTAACTAAGGAATAGAAGTTTAGTCTTCTCAAAATAAGTTTCAACAGCATTAGAAAGAAAAATTGTTTGGGAAGGCTAGCTACATATAATCTTATGCTCCAACACTATCTTTTATTCCTGTTGTGAAATCACATAGAAAGTCTTTGATAATCTGGGCTTTATTTCCACAGAAGAAGGATTTTCTTAAGAACAAAGTGGTGTCCAGATGTACTTTAGAAAGTAGGAAAGAATATGATAGGAAAACTCACAGATAAATTCTGGCATCCTGCATGGGTTCATAAATCTGAACATCTCAGAGTCCCAAAGTAGTATCTATAATCCTTAAATACCCATTAAACCTATAACAATGCGCAAGTTTGCAAGGATTAGCACATATTCCCAGACCAACCATTTCTAGTTCATGTTTTATTTTTTCATTTTAAATTTTGTTTCCAGTGATGACTTCTGACACTTTACCTTACACTATTATCAGCAAAGCTATTCAAAAAAGAAGATGTGAAGACATTTTTTGGTTGCATACAATATATCTATCATTTTTTTAAAATTGGATAATTTTCAGATTGTAGTCACAATAGGGTTCTTATGGAAATTTGACACAAGCTTGGATCATCTGGAAAGACAAAATCCTAAGTGAATAATATACCTCCATAGAATGAGCCTGAAGGTAAGCCAATAAGGCATGTATTTTCTTGACTGATGGATGATGATGTGGGATAAGCTGTTTCATTATGAGCAGTGTCATTCTTGGGCTGTGGTCCTGGGTACTACATGACGACTAATCAACCTATTATTTTATTGTAGAAGCACACTCTCAAACCCTACCTTTTATTTATGGTGAAATGAAATTATTTTAGTGGTAACATTGGAAATCTGACTCCTTCTAAGTCTACAACCTGGAGTGATAGTAAAAAAACAAGCTAGAACATTGAAGATATAGATAAAATGTCCTAGAAAGAAGACACATTTCCTTACCCATAGACCAATTGGACCTTTAATAATTGTGGAGAAATTATAGTGTCGCATGTACAGTGTCCAAGTTCAAAGCACCTTGGAGTGTTTCAGCCCCTTAATAGATATTTCCTGCCCACCTCTATTTGTGAGCTAGCATCATTTTAAGTGTTAAGCAAATGGAATGAATGTAGAGATGTTCAGCATCCATGAAGCAAAAAGTTAAGAATATCAGATAATACCTAAGGCTGGTAGCTGAGATTTCCTTGTTTTTCTGTGAGCCATGTACAAGATATTATAATCACTGTATTAGAAAAGCATGTTGTTTTATTACATTCCTTAATCTGTTACTATTAAAAGTTCATAAGGTGAATCATGGTATGCACTCACTAATAAGTGGATATTAACCTAGAAAACTGGAATACCCAAAACATAATCCACACATCAAATGAGGTACAAGAAGAAAGAAAGAGTGGCCCCTTGTTCTGCAAAGACTCAGTGAAGCAGTATTCGGCAAAACCAGAATGGGGAAGTGGGAAGGGGTGGGTGGGAGGACAGGGGGAGAGAAGGGGGCTTACAGGACTTTCGGGGAGTGGGGGGTTAGAAAAGGGGAAATCATTTGAAATGTAAATAAAAAATATATCGAATAAAAAAAAGAAAAAAAGTTCATAAAATTGTCATTATGCTAGAACACAGAATTTTGGGCTACCTGAACCGCTCTGTTCCTGGTCCATGGCCATTTCTACTTTCCTCCAGATAAAATTCTCTTTTCCCTTTATTAGAAAAGTTGTATTTTTGTGTCAGCATGGCAGTTACAGCAGCATGGAAGTTGGGTACAAGAAAATTGTTGGCTAAATTATTGTGAATTATTGTGACTCTCACACTGCATCAATATCCTAAATTCTTGTTGCATTTTGACTGAGGTTCTCTGAGAAAATAGAGTATTCCTGGGAGAATAGCAAACATTTTCCAGACTCAGGCTTTTGTGGAAGTAAATTCATTAAATTGTGTTTTCCTACTCATCAGAAAGAATAAATGCAGTTTCTTTAAGTGCTTCTTAAGTAAGGGAAAATGACTTTGAGGGTTTATTGATTGGTAACCATTCTGAATCAGGTCAGAGAAATAAAGAGCAGAGAGCCCTTTGTCTGCTGAATTCACCACTTTTGCTCCAGTTGATGAACCTGTAGTCACATAGCTGTAGGGCAGGCAAGGCCAGATAAAGGATTATGGAAGGGATTCCACACCATGAAGCCTTCCTAGCCCGTCCATTCATGATAATGCTGCTTTCCTAGCCCATCCTCTGAGAACCCACAGAAAGCATTGTCACTGGATAAACACCCAATAGCACAGATAGAATCTAGGAAATAGTAGCAAAGAGAAGAAATGCTAGATTAGGAAAAGGCACAGAAGTAGCAAAGATGGGATCCCAAACTCATTGCAGCCTCAACAATGGAAAAAAATCAAGCTAAAAACTTAAAAGCCAGGTGAAGAGATTTAATGCATAGCCTTAACTGTAAGAATATCTATTTTTCCAAACATATTTAATGGAGAGATAGACAACGTTCATGATGGATCTCAAAGAGGCAAATCCTGTTATCAAAACATAGAGCATCCTTGGGCCTCAGAAATGCTATTAAGAAGAGACTGCATGTTAAAAAAATAAGTAGCACTTTTAATACAAACATAGCAATAAATTGTTAGGATGAAAATATGAAAATGTTGAAGGGAAGTTTTAAGAAACAAACAAACAACAAAACAACAATTAAATAGATGTGAGACCATTTAGGTCCAGACGTAGTGACACATACAAGCTGTTAAAGTTCTGACTTTCCTTTCAGAATGAGCTTTGAAATCTTGCTCATGAATGGGGCTTGATACAGATGATAAAACAAACTCAGTGTAAGAAAGAGCTGAAGAAAACTTAAGTAGAAATAGCTACAAGATGAAAGAGAAAAGAGATATATAGATGAATGCAGAGAAAAAGCCCTGAAGGCTGACACCATTGCCTCCAGAGGTTAAAGGTTAACTCAGAGGCTTCTGAAATGAGGAGTGCACGACTCTTGATGACACAAGTAGTCAGCTTATAGAATACAATTGAGAACCTGTCTCAAAATGTACCTCTGTGTCATCTATAGGCATAAGTCTAAATGTCCAACACCAAGCAAATGGTAAATGAATGGAATTTCCCTAATATCTAAAATTGTAATTTATATACGCAAAGAGTAATAAGGAAAAATATCATTCTAGTTATACATTTGGCATTTAAGAGATGCACATTTAAAACAGGATATCAGTGTGGGAAAAAAGTTCTCATCTCAAAAACACTTTGGAGCTTGAGAAATGGGTTGTGATTAAGGGCGTATGTTGTTCTCACAGAGTGCGCAGGTTTGATCCCAGCACCAACATGAAAGCTCACAAACATCTATATTTCTAGTTCCAGGAGATCTGACATCTCCCTCTGTCCATTGAGAGCAGAAGGCATGTGTGTGGTTCACATGTAGAAATGAAGGCAAAACACTTGTACAAATAAAATAAATACATCTAAAGAAAATGAAAACAAATAATTCCCATATTGCAGAAAGCTGAAACTAGTGCACATAGAAGCCAGGGTCACACATCTTTCTGTGCTTCTCCTTTCTCCCTTCCTTAGATTTCTTGTCTTCTAATTGTTTTAACTTCAAGTTTCCATTAGATGTCTTACAACATTTTAAAGTGCTGCTTAAATAGTTTCCTTAAACTCCTCCCTGAGATCATTCTACACAGACAGATGATCCTAAGAAGGGTGACACATTGAACATATATACCTAAGACTTACCATGGTTTATTCTGCATGTGTTTGCCAGCTATAGCAAGTTTACGTTATCTACTATTCCCACTTGAAACAAGCTGCTGATCCAAGGAAAACATTTTAAAATCTACTACTGTAATTGCCAGATTTCATTTCTTAAAGATGCTCAAGACCTTATCTATGTTTCTACTCAGTTTGCTATAAATTGATTTACATGTCACATAGTACAGTGAAACTATCTTCATAAAGCTATGGTTTAACCTTTTGCCCAGTGTTTTATCCATATGAAAGTAAAGAGAAATCTGTTCTCTTCTTGGACATTAAATTAAAGACATTGAATTTTGTATTTTGAAATACGTTCAACAAGTCCATACTTTTCATAGAACTTAAATGAATATTCATTTCATCGAATGGGTTTTTTTTCCTTCTTTCTCAATTACTTTTTCTTATGAAACAATTAAACCTTATTTTTAACCGTGTTCTGGCATGTCTGTCTTATTCTTGAGATATAAGTCAGTTTCTCAAACTTTAAAAAGGACATGAGAAACCAACAGATTGCAAATAATCAGATGCATGAATGGGGAGGTACAGATATAACAGTCCTGGAGACACCATGCTACCTTTCTCACTCTAGCAAGACACCCACTCCCATTGTACATGCTTTGCTCAGGCCTGGTTTTTGTGTTCCTTTGTCTATTACTAATCTCCTGCTATTGCTTCCAAGGTAGGTTTGAGAACGTTACCTCCCAACACCACTATTTTTCTCCTCATAACTCTCCAGTTATCTACCCCAACATACAGGAAGGTGCTTAAATTTCCCTCCTCCCATAATCAGTCTCTTGCTAAATAGAAGTAAATACAGGATATGTTCTTCCACCAGCAAAAAATTAAGATTTAAGGGCAAGCATTTTAAGTGTGATGTCTTTAACATTGTTTTAAATAGTTGTTTGAGTATCTCAATAGGTTGTTGAGAAAGAAAACTTTCAGAGTGTGAGAAGCTCTTCAAGATCCAATGAAAGGGCTGTTGGCATCAAAATGAACTTTAATTAACATCTTGAAATTAACCCAAATTTTAAAAAAAATGTTTATTTTTCCTTTGTTAGCAACATTCTGCTCAAGTTGCAAAAATGAGGATCCTGCCCTATGACAGAAACACAGCAGGTTGTCCCATTGATAAAGAAGAGATCCTTGAGTCCTTTACCCTCTGGGTGCGCTGGGTTTCAAGACAAACTATTTATTATCTATGAAAGGAAGAGGTTCCAGTCCTCTTGCTTTTACACTTGAAAACCAGAGGCTTCTTTTTATTCACCATAAATAGTAATATTCCTCTTGTTTCTAGTATTCTAGCAATATTGGTGCCACGTATAATATTCTAGCAAGGCATAGGGCCACCTGAAGAGTTCAAAACAATAAAACAATTTGTAAGTTAGTGGCTAAAGCAACTAAACATATTAGGAACCGAGAACGACATGATCAAAGAACAAGCAAGTGTGTGATAACTACAAGTGAAGCTACGAAGGCCCACATGTTCTGGATGACATGGGCAATGTGATTACAACCTGAACCGCACTCTGAGATGTAAGTGGCTGAATCAGTGGAGCATCGGAAGCCTATTTAAGAGAGAAGTTTTTATGCTCCACTTCTTCTACACATTGAACCTCATGCTTGAAGTTTGCTTATTTAATAAAGTCATTAGGGGTAATATTTTCAGAGTTGACACATTATAAATTCAAGTTGGTAATTCAATATACAGATGAAACTTCTCAGATGTTGATATGGTTCAGAGCTGTGCAGGAGAAAAGTAAGAGCTGAATCAAATGCTTATGGAAATTATTATTTAAAGAGCTACTTATTAGATTCTTCCTGGATCATAGTTTTATTCAAGACCCCAGAGAGACAGATACATTACAAACATCATGGAGAAATATTACGCACAAGGATAATCAGAGGTAGTTGTAACATGGGAAAGCATGTGATCTCTTTGTTTTCTATTTTTTAAGGAAAACTATGACATAGTTGGATCATAATTTGCCCACTGGTGAGGACCAAGCAGTCTATAAGGGTCAGATGCCTGGTATAAACATTACCTCATGGAATCTTCAAGACAGCCTTAAGAGACATATTGTGCCTTTTTAGAAAGGAACAGAGAACATGAGACTGAACGTGTTTAAGCAGCTGTCTCAAAACAACATTGCTATTGAGGAAGTGATCCAGGATTTGCAGGCAATAGTGCTTGATTTTTCTTTTTAAATCTATCTTCCTTGCAGCACAGCAGTCTCTCTCACAGCAGCCTTCCCCACATTTTGTAGAATCCCTTATCTAGTTTCTTAGCAATTTCTCTTTTCTTAGTCAAAGATCACTTACTAAATATTTCACATCTTATTTCCCTGAAGCACTAAATAAATTTAGGTAGATTTCACACCAGGAGGCAGTTTCTACAAGCATTTGGACACCCTCGGGAAGCAATCAGTTGGAAGTTAAAATCCCACTCACACATTGCCCACAGAATGAAGTGAAAAAGTTTGAACAATTTTGCAGAGTTACACAAAAGCAGATACATCTAAATGTCTCAAAAACAGTGTTTCTCGTGGACCGTTCCTCACATCTAGCCAGGCCACATCCTGAAATGATGGTATGAGCGTTGTTCACATCTGTACACTTACTGAGTAATTACTACACATTCATGTAGTAGAAAGTTATTAAAAACCTGATACGGTGCTCCTTCCTTCATTTTACCATTTATGTTCCAGGATAAAAGACACGCAAGGCCTTCAGATTTTAAAATAGTCTTAGGCAGTCCAATAGCTGTGCAGCGGCCTCCCTCCATACTGTTAGAATCTACTTTCCTATTTATAACCCCAAGTTGTTATTTACTACTTGTTATCTTCCATCTGGCCTTCTCTTCCCTCTAGTTGGGCAGGCAGCCCTCTGGGCCTCCTCTCTTGACCCTTAGCCTATAGTGGTGCTTCCTGCTCCTGTATGTTCTTCTATTCCACTGCAGCTCTCTGATTTCCTCCCTCCTCATGGTCCTCTCTCCCCAAGTCAGCCTTACCCTCAGCCCTACCTATGTATGTGTCTTCTGCTCAACTATTGGTTTTTGGCATCTTTATTTCCCAAACACAGGGGCTATGGCACTTAGCGTTACAATAGACAGTAAAGACAACCTCAACACTCTGAAGGCATGAACATTGTTTATGTCTGGATACTTATTGATTACATTCTGGAGGCATCCTTATGCTTTGTAAGTACCCCAACAATTATGCCTTCTACCACCAGATGCTTCTGAATTGGTTTATCTGAAGCTTGTCCCCTTAAATGTTGTATCTCCACAATATATCAACTTCCCTTTAATATCCTTACCTATTTTAGACCAACTTTTTTCTTCATGACTCAGATGATGCTTCCTTAATGAAGCCTTAACCTTCACCTTCAAGTATATAGAATCTTACTTTTTTCCTCTTATTCTTAGTAGCAGACAGTTTTGGTTTATATTCTAATGCCTTATAATAACTGTGCATAATTCTTTATTTCAACAAATATTTAAAAAATATTTTTAAGTTCTACTTAAAAGTCATTGTGGACCAACCAAAAAGCAAGCATTGGCTGGACCTAGGCACCCTGCACATGTGTAGCAAATCTGCAGCTTGGTCCTCATGAGGATCCCGCAACAACTGGAGTGTGGACTGTCCATGAATCTATTGCCTACCTATGGATACAGTTCCGCTAACTGGAGCCCCTTGTCTGACCTCAGTAGGTTAGAATGTACCTAGTCCTGTAGTTACTATATGTGTCATGGTGGATTGGTACCCAGGGGTTCCCCCCCCTTCACAGAGGAAATAAAAAGGGGGTATGGGGGAAGGGTTGTGTGGCTGGGGGACTTGGAGGATGGGAGGGCTGAGGTCAGGATATAAAATGAATAAATAAATTAATGAAAAATTATTTAAAGTTATTGGTGAATAGTGACTCCACAGGCACCAGAATTTTTCAGGGTCTTCAATTTAGATTTATATAGTCTGGTAGAGTCAGTTTCAAGCATTGCATAAGACTGAAAGATCTTTGATTTCTTAAATTGTCTGGTTCCTTACATAAACCAGAACAAGGATTTCTCCTGGCTAATTGAAAATTTGCTTGACTTTACTGGATTAAATCATATATAATACTTTCAGTTAAAAAGAATCAATATTTAGATTAATTATAAGGAGAATATAGTATTTGTATCTTTGGGGTTTTCTTGCTTGTTTTTATTTTATTTTGTTTTGTTTTGTTTTTTTAATAGTACATGTAAGTGAGGTTTCATTTCTTTCCTTTTCTTTTCTTTAGAGGATTAAACATAGAGTTGACTAAACAGAATTTCGTGTTCATAAGCATAGATGAAGGCTCACTAGATCTTTAAGCGAATGCAATAGAACATTAAATAGATTTTGAATATATTATCGGTCAAATTAAATCCCAAGAAACTTTAAAGAAATTACACGGTGAAATTGCCAGAGGCAGTGTGCTCACAAGAGTAATGTCCATATATAACAGTTGACAACATACAAAATAAAAAGGCATACATTTCTCTATCCCAGAAGAGAAATATATTCCCCCAACCTTTTCTTTCAAATAAAAACAATGAGCTCATGATGCCTGTTTCAAAGTTGGTGTACATATTATATGGAAAGACAAGCTGATGCCATGGTATTTTAGTGGGTTCCATGCCACAAAATTTTAAATCCCAAAGTGAGTCACCTTAAATTTATTTTAAAAAAAATTCCCCATCATTTTTAAGCCCTTATTCTATACAGGATCATATAAATTCAAATGCTTTGCTGTCCCTAGGCTCTTCCAACAATTGTCTAAAAGCAGATGAGCGTTTGTATGTGCACATGCACATGTGTGTGCTCGTGTGCATGTGTTACTCCTTGACTCCGTTTCATCAACAGAACTTGACAGGCTAGAAAATAGTTTACTTTGTGTTTTTCAAACGAAGGGGACCTATATTATTCAATTTATGTTGTCAAAGAATTTAAGATGTAATTGTTTTGTAGATCTACTAAACTTTTTTATTCCATTTACTTTTAATATTTTTATTAAAAAGTAAATAAAAATGATTGTGTAAGCTCCGTCACTCTTCCTTCTGATATTTTAGCAAAAATTAGTAGAAGTTTGCAAGTGGCTTAGAGTTCTGTGTAAGTTATTAAAAGGTTAAAAATAATTTGATAGTTCTATTGCCTAATTGGTTGGTTGGTTGTTTTTTATGAAACTTTCTTCAATCTTTTAGGCAAGAGGAAAATTAGAAATTTGAAAACCTTGAAGCAGAGAGACCAAAAACTAAAGAGAAAAAATAAACATATTCTGTTGTATGGGCTGGTTTTGTGTGTCAACTTGACACAGGCTGGAGTTATCACAGAGAAAGGAACTTCAGTTGGGGAAGTGCCTCCATGAGATCCAGATGTGGAGCATTTTCTCAATTAGTGATCAAGGGGGGAGGGCCCCTTGTGGGTGGTTCCACCTTTGGGCTGGTGCTCTTGGGTTCTATAAGAGAGCAGGCTGAGCAAGCCAGGGGAAGCAAGCCAGTAAGAAACATCCTTCCATGGCCTCTGCATCAGCTCCTACTCCCTGACCTGCTTGAGTTCCAGTCTTTACTTCCTTTAGTGATGAACTGCAACATGGAAGTGTAAGCTCAATAAACCCTTTCCTCCCCAACTTGCTTCTTGGTCATGATGTTTGCACAGGAATAGAAACCCTGACTAAGACATCTGTGCTCAAAGAATGCCTGTAGGAGTCGCTCTTCTAAGAGGTGCCAGTGCTGACTTAAATTACAATGTTTAACAGCATGAATGAATGAATGAATGAATGAATGAAGTAAACTGTGGAGCAGACTAAGCAATGACTGCAAATCATCAGAATGGGTATGAAGATACTAACATTTTATTCATCATCAGACTGAATTCTTTGCTATGTATACTGGGACCTCTGCTCAAGTCATCTCAATAGTGGTAAATCATGAACAAGCTGATCCTTGATTCCTTTAGAATGATCCTACACTGTATTCCACAGGTGCTAAAAGGCCACAAGTTAGTACAATTTCCCAGAAACTACATAATTCTCATGTACTTTAACATATCTCTAGATTACTTTACATCTTATACAGTATTATTGCTCTATATTTGCTATGCTGTATTGATTAAGGGATATGACAAGAAAAACAATATCTGTATATACTATCCTTAGTTCTTAGGTATTCCTCAAATGCTCATGTCATAAAGGTATATGGCCCTAGGGGTCATTATTGGAAGTCATAGAGCATTTAGTGGTAAAGTCCATTGGAGAATCAGTGGTCACTGGAGCTATACTTTTAGAGGAATTGTGGGATCTAGAGCTCTTCCTCTTTGGTTTTATAAACTTTTTTTTTGTTTGGGTTTTTTGTTTGTTTGTGTGTTTGTTTGTGTGTTTGTTTGTTTGTTTGTCTGTCTGTCTGTTTTTTCAAGACAGGGTTTCTCTGTGTAGCCCTGGCTGTCCTGGAACTCACTCTGTAGACCAGACTGGCCTCAAACTCAGAAATCTGCCTGCCTCTGCCTCCCAAGTGCTGGGATTAAAGGTGTGTGACACCACCGCCTGGCTCTCTCTGGTTTTCTATCCTTCCTATAAAGTGAGTGCTTTTGCAGAATCATATACCCCTGCCATGATGTGGCATAGGCCTAAAAGCAATGAGCATGTCAGTCATGGAGCCATTGCTGCCAAGAGCAAAAGTAAGCCTCTCATCCTTATATTAGCTCTTTAGATCTCTTGTTACAAAATACTATCACAATGTATGTTCTGGGCAGATGTCATGCTTTGTGCATTCTTGGAACCATCGATGTATAACTATAGTCAATTGATTATACTTGAAAGTTTCTAATCAGCCATCTTCCACTGAGCATTTCCCATATATATCAGTCAATGGTTTGAACCAATGTCTTGCATCAAATACCTTTATTGCATCAATCTGTGCCTATCTTTTTATCCTTAAAATAGTATCTTAAAACTTGAAACACAGAAAAAATGTGCATTTTGCCACACTGGTTTCTTTAAATCTGTCTTGAAAGAGAGGCTTTCTCTGAACAACATGTAAACTAAATTCAGCAGTAGCAACAATATATTACAACCCTAAATGTTTCACCATGCATCTTAAAAATAAATAAAAAAGATCTGTATAAGAATATTGCCATTGCTATCTTCTAAATGTCCACAAAGTTCTAAATGTATTTCAGATTTAAAAAAAAAAACATAGGGTTCAATGAATGTTAAAATATTTCCTTTGATTGTTACACTATTTTAACCATTGTTAATTTAGAAGTCATATATCTGTGTTTATGAGATTTTGTCTTGTTTATTGTGTAAAGATACCATCATGTTACTTTGAAAAATAAATTAGATTCTTGCTTTTTCTTCTTTTCCTAAATTGATTTCTCATGAATGGATTCCTGTTAAACCTATTCTATAATAGCATAGATGCTACTCACTTGTGTTACATAATATTAGAAAACAGAAGGTGTAGGATGTCACACTAATAGTAATGGTCTCTCAGTGTTTGGTTAAGTAGCTGGCTCCCAGATTGCATTATCAATAAAGGTTCACTTGCCCCTATAAAATTAAATCAGAAATATTTGGCAAAATGAATCAGTTGAGCTTGAATAAGTGTTATATTTTCCCTAACGATGTTAATTATATAAGCTAGTATTTATTGATTATTAATCCAGTTACATTTCCAGTTGAATTTTCCAATTCAACTGTGCCTTTTAAATTGGTGATGCAGCCCTGAAAAGATGGGCTTTAATTTGTACAATCACATTCATTGTCACACATATATCACTACCCGCTCACAGGTATGTCTGTCAGTGTGTAATGTAATATTTGCCATGATTCCTTTGGTTGCTTCCCTTATGCAGCTAGTTGCCTCCATGAGGTGTCTTCCATTCCACTTGTACATGAATATACTGATTTTTAACACTTCGTTGTTCTCTGCCACATGATAAATATAAACTCACTATATATTTTATTTCCTTAGATTGGAAGTTAACCATGTCTCAAATAAACTATAGTCCTTTTAATGAGGAATAGAACTGAGAAGCCAAGATATGATGAGTTAAATGTGCTCCTCAGTAATGAATGCTATTGCTTTCTGATATAGTCAATGGAATTATGTATATAGCCTTTGTACATATAAGTGTGCAAATGCAAATATGTGCATATTATTTGTTGTTATAATATTCTTAGGCATTCATATCCATTCACTAGGATAATAACAATTTAGATTCTTGCAAGTAATGTGTGACACAGCTTATTTACCTAGACATTTACGAATGAAATGTACCCTAAAGATTTAACAATTGTGTCAGTCATATAAGTGTGAGATGATGTCTCAGGATGGTTTTAATTTTTATTTCTCTTATTGGCAGTGAAGCTTTATGAGTACTTAGGGGAAGTTATATTCATTCTACATGAGAAAAAAGTTGAAATATCACTAATGTAATTGTACAATTGCCATTATCCAAGCATTAGAATTGAGAATAAATAAAAACATTTTAGGCATTCGAAATTCAGAATCTATCAGAATATAGAAAGGACTGAGAAGAAATGCATTAAAATATTGTGAAATGAAAACCATGTATACAAAAAATCAAATAATAAACTGGAGAAAGTAGTTTTAACCCACATCTCTTGTATGCAATCACAAAAGGAACAGACTAATAATATGATATATTATTGGGTGAAAAAACTTAAAAATTAGCAGAAACAGAAAAACAGGTGGCTTAGTCATATGAGAAATTTTCTCACCTAGAGTCTATAGAATAACAATTTATTATGAGTCTTGGCAGAAAATGTCCTTCTTAAAACGAGCAGAATAAACTAAATGGAACACAAATCAAAACTCATGGCTATATGATATATGACAAGAGGATTTGATGTAAAATCAATGTCTTCATGACAATTTCTTTGACAGATAACAAATACCAAAATTAAATCAGGACCAACTAGACCATCTAAACAGTCCCATAATGCCTAAAGAAATAGAAGGAGTCATAGAAAGTCTTCCAACCAAAAAAAGCACAGGACCAGATGGTTTCAGTGCAGAAATCTATCAGACCTTCAAAGAAGAGTTAACACCAATACTCTTCAAACTATTCCACAAAATAGAAACAGAAGGAACACTACCCAATTCCTTCTACGAAGCCACAATTATGCTGATACCAAAGCCACACAAAGATCCAACACAGAAAGAGAACTTCAGACCAATTTCCCTTATGAACATCGATGCAAAAATACTCAATAAAATTCTTGCCAACCGAATCCAAGAACACATCAAAACGATCATCCACCATGATCAAGTAGGCTTTATCCCGGGAATGCAGGGTTGGTTCAATATACGGAAATCCATCAATGCAATCCACTACATAAACAAACTCAAAGAAAAAATACACATGGTCATTTCATTGGATGCTGAAAAAGCATTTGACAAAATTCAGCATCCTTTCATGCTTACAGTCTTGGAGAGAACAGGAATTCAAGGCCCATACCTAAACATAGTAAAAGCAATATACAGCAAACCGGTAGCCAGCATCAAAATAAATGGAGAGAAACTTGAAGCAATGCCACTAAAATCAGGGACCAGACAAGGCTGCCCCCTTTCTCCTTATCTTTTCAATATTCTACTTGAGGTACTAGCTCGGGCAATTCGACGACATAAGGACGTCAAAGGGATACAAATTGGAAAGGAAGAAGTCAAACTATCTTTATTTCCAGATGACATGATAGTCTACCTAAGTGACCCAAAATACTCCACTAGAGAGCTCCTACAGATGATAAACAACTTCAGCAAAGTGGCAGGTTATAAAATCAACTCAAGCAAATCAGTGGCCTTTCTATACTCAAAGGATAAGCAGGCTGAGAAAGAAATTAGGGAAATGACCCCTTCACAATAGCCACAAACAGTATAAAGTATCTTGGGGTGACTCTTATGAAACATGTGAAAGATCTGTATGACAAGAACTTCAAGACTCTGAAGAAGGAAATGGAAGAAGACCTCAAAAAATGGGAAAACCTCCCATGCTCATGGATCGGTAGAATCAATATAGTTAAAATGGCCATTTTGCCAAAAGCAATATACAGATTCAATGCAATACCCATCAAAATCCCAACTCAATTCTTCACAGAGTTAGAAAGAGCAATTATCAAATTCATCTGGAATAACAAAAAACCCAGGATAGGTAAAACTATTCTCAGCAACAAAAGAAAGTCTCGGGGAATCAGTATCCCTGACCTCAAGCAATACTACAGAGCAATAGTGTTAAAAACTACATGGTATTGGTACAGTGACAGGCAGGAGGATCAATGGAACAGGATTGAAGATCCAGAAATGAACCCACACACCTATGGCCACTTGATCCTTGACAAAGGGGCTGAAAACATCCAATGGAAAAAAGATAGCCTTTTCAACAAATGGTGCTGGTTCAACTGGAGGTCAGTATGCAGAAGAATGCAAATTGATCCATCCTTGTCTCCTTGTACTAAGCTCAAATCCAAATGGATCAAGGACCTCCACATAAAGCCAGAAACTCTAAAGCTAATAGAAAAGAAACTGGGGAAGACCCTTGAGGACATCAGTACAGGGAGAAAGTTTCTGAACAGAACACCAATAGCGTATGCTCTAAGATCAATAATTGACAAATGGGACCTCATAAAATTACAAAGTTTCTGTAAGGCAAAGGACACCATCAAGAGGACAAATCGGCAACCAACAAATTGGGAAAAGATCTTCACCGATCCTACATCAGATAGAGGGCTAATATCCAATACATATAAAGAACTCAAGAAGTTAGACTCCAGAAAAGCAAACAACCCTATTTAAAAATGGGGTACAGAGTTAAACAAAGAATTCTCACCTGAAGAACTTCGGATGGCAGAGAAGCATCTTAAAAAATGCTCAACTTCATTAGTCATTAGGAAAATGCAAATCAAAACAACCCTGAGATTTCACCTTACACCAGTCAGAATGGCTAAGATTAAAAATTCAGGAGACAGCAGGTGTTGGAGAGGGTGTGGAGAAAGAGGAACACTCCTCCACTGCTGGTGGGGTTGCAAATTGGTACAACCACTCTGGAAATCAGTCTGGCGGTTCCTCCGAAAACTGGGCACCTCACTTCCAGAAGATCCTGCTATACCACTCCTGGGCGTATGCCCAGAGGATTCCCCACCATGTAATAAGGATACATGCTCTACTATGTTCATAGCAGCCCTATTTGTAATTGCCAGATGCTGGAAAGAACCCAGGTATCCCTCAACAGAAGAGTGGATGCAAAAAAATGTGGTATATCTACACAATGGAGTACTATTCAGCCATTAGAAACAATGAATTCATGAAATTCTTAGGCAAATGGATGGAGTTAGAGAACATCATACTAAGTGAGGTAACCCAGACTCAAAAGGTGAATCATGGTATGCACTCACTAATAAGTGGTTATTAACCTAGAAAACTGGAATACCCAAAACATAATCCACACATCAAATGAGGTACAAGAAGAAAGGAGGAGTGGCCCCTTGTTCTGGAAAGACTCAGTGAAGCAGTATTCAGCAAAACCAGAATGGGGAAGTGGGAAGGGGTGGGTGGGAGGACAGGGGGAGAGAAGGGTGCTTATGGGACTTTCAGGGAGTGGGGGGCTAGAAAAGGGGAAATCATTTGAAATGTAAATAAAAAATTATATCAAATAAAAAAAAGAAAAGAAATTAAAAAAGAAGCAAACTGCTTAAAAAGTGGGAAAACTAAAAATATGAACTAGAAATAAAAAGGAATTTATAGTATAAAACAATAAGTAAAACTGAAAACATGCAAATAGCTTAATTAGAAAATGAAAGAGAAAAAAGGTGGATTGATAATCCAAGATGATATTTTTAATTTTTTTAATATGAATTGAGCAACTAGAATTAAATTTAAAATAAAGTGCATATTATCTAGTGAAATATTCTAAGGACTCATACTGTATATTTCTGTAAATATCGTGGTGGTTTGAATAAGAATGTCCCCCATAGGTTCACATATTTGAATGCTTATGCACTAGGGAGTAGAACTCTTTAATAGGATTAGAAAGATTAAGGACTTAGAAATAATGTCCTTGATGGAGAAAGTGTGTCACTTGGGTGTGTTTTAAGGTTTTTTTTTTATTATTATTCTTGGATATTTTATTTATTTATATTTCAAGTGTTACTCCCATTCCTGATTTTCTCCTAGAAACTCCCTATCCCATCCGCCACCCTCCTGCTTCTATGAGGGTGTACCTACATGCACACCCCCAACACCTGTCTCCCTGCCCTTGCATTCTCCTACACTGGGGCATCGAGTCCCATTGATGCCTACAAGGCCATTCTCTGCTATATATGCGGCTGGAGTCATGGGTCCCTCCAAGTATACTCCTTGCTTGGTGGTTTAGACCTTGGGAGCTCTGGTTGGTTGTCATTGCTCTTCCTATAGGGTTGCAAACCCATTCAGCTACTTTAGTTCTTTCTCTAACTCCTCCATTGGAGAGCCTGTGCTCAGTTCAATGATTGGCTGCAAGCATTCAACTCTGTATATGTCAAGTTCTGGCAGAGCCTCTCAGGAGACAGCTATATCAGGCTCCTGTCAGCATGCATGCACTTATTGGCATCCACACTAGTATCTGCATTTGGTGACTGTATATGGGATGGATACCCAGGTAAAAGATCATGGTAAAACCAGAGGCAGTCTTTCTCTTCTTTCTCTTCTCTTCTCTTCTCTTCTCTTCTCTTCTCTTCTCTTCTCTTCTCTTCTCTTCTCTTCTCTTCTCTTCTCTTCTCTTCTCTTCTCTTCTCTTCTCTTCTCTTCTCTCCTCCTCCTCCTCCTCCTCCTCCTCTTCTTCTTCTTCTCTCTCTCTCTCTCTCTCTCTCTCTCTCTCTCTCTCTCTCTCTCTCTCTCTCTCTCTCTCTCTCTCTCTCTCTCTCCTCTTTCTCTCACCTATGGAGAATAGTGTAGAATTCTCATCTACTTCTTTGGGACCACATTACTGCATGTTCCCATGCCATGCTTCTGCCATAACTTCTGAAACAGTAAGCAAGTCCCAGTTAACTTAATTATTATTTAACAGTTGCCTTCTTCCTGGTGTGTCTTCACAGCAATGAAACAATGACTAAGCCTACAGAAGGTAAATCTACACAAAATTAGTGAACAGTAACCAAAGACCAATCAAGTTGGTTGGAAGAAATAAGAGCATTCCATCATTCTAAATAATGTTGACATTGAAATCAATCAATTAAAGTAAGTACAAATAGGTCAAAGTTTTTCAGGAAACAATAACATTAATGAAGTAAATATAATGAAAAATCATAAAATAAATAAAATTATATACATGCAGATTTAAAAGTGAAAAAAAAAGTAAAATGAATTACAACACAATAACCTCCCCACCCCATTCACCAAAATCATCCTGTGTCATTGACAGGGTAAGTCACTGAAATAGAAGGAGTAGTAGGAGAAGGAGAAGGAGACAAAGAAGGAGAAGGAGAAGAAGGAGAAGGAGAAGGAGAAAGAGATCAAGTATGTCTGAAATCTGGAGTAAAACATCCAGTACATCAGATACTCTAGATAATATGGCATGGAAATCCAATTGTTTTCCTGATAATAAATGTTATACTCCTAACGATTTATGATAAGACAAAATCAGCAAACTGTATGTATTGCCTAACAAATTTGTAAATGAAAAAATTCCTGAGTGGAGTCTGGGAATTCCAATCTCTTTAGTTTCATTAATTCCACAGCAGGAAAAGTGAAACTCAGACTGATAAACTATGATCACTTAATTGCAATATAAAACCTGAGTCTCTGAGAGGCAGCCTTAAACATGCCATTCTCTTCATCTTTGAAAGCAAAGCTTTCCCTTTCCCACATGATATTTGCCATGTCACTTCCCAAAGCCTTTAATTCCAAGCATCATACTTCAGAACACACTGTGTGTGGTGGCTAACTCTCCTATGCAGGTATAATAATGACCACTAAGTTGATCATGAAATAGATTTCCAGAAGTGTTGGATGGACCCAACTTAATCACATATGTTGCTATTGTTGTTAAAGGGAAGAGGGGAAATTTAGAGGCCATCAGAACTTCAGAAAGACTTGACTCTCTGTTCTTATACTGTTATAAAAGATAGATTCAAGGAAGTAAGAAAGGAAGAAATGCAGCTGCTTCTAGGGGTGGATCGTGGCCTTTTCTGACTCCTCTGAGAAATTCTACCATTGCAACAGCATTGTAACATCTTGGTGTTCCTATATTCATGTAAATATTCTACCCCAGGTACCATTTTGGAGGATTAGTGTCTATATTTATTGATAAGATTTCAGATGACTTCAGCTCATTGGTCGTACTCTTCTTTAGTACATACAAAACCCCAAGTCCTGTCTCTATCGCTGTCCCAAAACAATCAAACAAACAAACACACAAACCAGCAACAAAATATCTCAGTTTCCTCATACCAGCAGAATGTACTTAAAGCCTTCTGCCTTGTCATCAGTGAGCAGTTTTTTTTCCTTCTGGCCTCATGCCAAAAAAAAATTTGCATCTCTTGCTCTTCTAGAGTATGGTTTATCCAGGAGTCACAGAGATACCCATTTCAGATTGGCTCAGTATCATCTCCCAACTGAGCAGTGTTCCATATGCTACCTCACTTTATTCTTTTCTGTTTTAGTGGTTTTATAATTGTGTGTGTGTGTCTACATGAATTGTGAAGGCCACTTGTTTTCACTGTAGAGAATTCAGTTTTTTATCCTCAAAACTTCTTTAAACTGTGTCACAGAATGCACACAAGACTTGGAGTAGAGTCGTTTATGATTCAGTTCAAATCCCTCTGTTTTGAACCATGTAGTGTGATGTGCAAGTCATTTGTCCACTTGACTTCCATGACTAAAGCAGCAAAATAAAGTTTTCTCTATGCCTTGAGGGAGATGAGAGGAGCAAATAAAATAACATGTTTTGGTATACTGGGAATTATACCAGCTATTAAGTAGTTGGGCATACTACAATTGATGTTACTTATATAGTTTATTGATTTGATATTTTATCTTTTACAAGCCCTACAAAGTTTGTTTGTTTCTGTACCTAAGGTGTTTCTACTTTTTAGTGCGTACTTTATTTTTTTTATTTATTTATTTTTTTTATATTTTGAACTGGAACAAAGAAGGATTAACAGGTAAAGGTACTTGCTGCCAGCCCCAGTAAGGTGAATATGATAGATAGGAGTTACATAGCTACATAACAGAAGGAGAGAAGCTCCCAGAAGCTGGCCTCTTAACACTACTGACACCTATATGGATACACACACACACACACACACACACACACATACACAAAGGGAGAGAGAGAAGGAAAAATAGAGAGAAGAGAGAGGAGAGAGGAGAAAGAGGGAGACAGATAGAGAATATAATTAAATACATAAATTAAAAATATACTGTACAGAGCCATATTGGGTATGATGCCACATGGTAGGAACTTGCCATTGGCCAAGGACAATCCCTGACTTCAGGCAGGAATCTGACATTAGGGCATAATAGGGAAGTAGGTTACAGCAGGAATTTTTATCCTAGGGTGGAGTGCTGAGTGTAAGTGACTTTGGTCAAGGTGGACTTCTCCCAACCTATTTTGAGCACAGAATCCTGTGCTAGTCAGGATCCTGCTCCACCTAGGGTGGAGAAGCTCAGAGTGAAGGCTAAGCTCATTGTTCTTCCAGGTCTATGAATTCCTGAATTAAGCAGGTGACCCACCCAGCTGCCTGAGCAGTCAAGCCAAGGACTGCCAGGTGAAGCCAGAACTCAGCCTGGAGTCTGTGGGGAGGGGCTTTGCCCAAACTGTTAAAAGGTCTGTCTGACATTAAAGTTGGGGCCTCAATCAGTAAAATATCATCCTGGCCTCTTTCTTTTTGCCCCTTCCCCATACATCCCTCAGCTTCTGTTCCAGGAACCCAGTTCGTAGTAGCTGCAGGCAGCTGCAGAATACAACAATATACAAATGTTAAAAATATCTTTGGAACTCCTGTTAATATTCTCAAAATGGTCAACCTTCGTATATTTCTAAAGTTAATAAGAAAATATGTGTGCTTTAGGATAGCTTGGCTCTAAGACATTTGAAGTAAAAGGTTATCTCATTGTGGCTATCTGGTGATCCAATTCAGTAAGCTAGATCTCCTATCACAATTCCTATTCCATGAGAATGACAAAATGTAGGGAGATTCTCAAAAAACATTTAATCACAATACAAATCCTAAGACAAGTTATTAATGAGTGATTATTTCTCACAAAGAAGCTTATTATAATCAGAACTATTATTTATAGTTGGAAAAATTATCTGCTTCTTGTTTCTTCTTGGAAAAATGATCTATGTAAAATGAAGTTTGTTCTGTTTTCTTAGTTTTGAGTGTGTGTTAGTATAAATATAAAATACTATAATATAAAACTACATGAAGTGACCAGGACAAAGCACCTAGACCAGACCACTGACTCTACCACACTATAATGGTCATATACAAAAGGCACAGTCATCTGTATTTTCTCAGCCTCTGTATAGACTCACATACATGCACACACTCACCATGAAAGACATACTCATTGAGGAACTGGTGATTTTAAGTGCTTAAACCATTAAGGTAGAAGAAACCTAGAAACAGAAGGAAGTTAATCAACAAAACAAAATGGAAAGCTGCAGATGTAGCTCAGTGGTAGACTACTTCCCTATTATACTCAAGGCCTGAAATTCTATTCGTATCACTATGAAAAAAAAAAGTGTGTGTGTGTGTAGCTATACAGTTTTGTAAATATATGGATTTGTAGATGGATAGCTATTTAGATGATGGTAAGAGAGATGATAGATGATAGATAGATAGATAGATAGATAGATAGATAGATAGATAGATAGATAGATAGATAGATAGATAGATAGATATGAATTAAATGGGGACTTGATTGTAAACTGTTAACCCATACTGACCATGAAAATCAGCAGATAAATAGGTGGATTTCCAGACCCTAGATTCAGTCCTTTCTCCATCCATGAACTTTAGGTAGAGCCAGGAGTGAGTATTGGCCATATCTTCATGGAGTAAGCAATGCGCACAGAAAGTAAAATGTTCAACAATGCATATGAGGAAAAGTGGAAAAGACTAATGAGAGCATGAAAACAAAGTGTGAATTTGTTCCAACTTCCTGTTTCTTTCCTTAGTCATCCGACCCATACACTCTGTCTCTTTGATACCTATGAGTTCTATAATGCAGCTGGCATTCCTAACTAGGAAAGGAAACCTTTTCTAGATATTTCAAGAAAGTTCCTAAATCACATCTACTACCTGCACATAACCTAGAATGTTTATGTGGTTAGGTAAACATTGTAACCTGCCCAAACACCTACATACATGAGGTAGAGACTAATTTGGTCTCTTGGTGGGACTGGAATATCCACTGAGAACTGAGTCTTTCCCCTGTATGTAAAATTACTAAAGATCATTTTCTAGAGAGAAAAAAATGCTATTACAGAATGAGAAAAACATAATTTTATAATGAAAATTGCAAGTTAGGTCAAGCCTATTTGTTCAAACAAAAAGATAGGATCTATCAAAACTCACAAACAAAAATATACTGGATATACTAAAATATCTTTCTGTGATTTAGAGAAAGAATTAAGCCCCACAGGAGGAATTTAAAGACCCCTGGAGAGGGGAGACCCTCTCTCAAATCGTGGGATAACATGACCCCAAGAACTCACGAAAAACCATCCTTGCTGCAATCACATGAGGTTTATTCAGTAAACCAGTGCACTGGGGTCAAACTCATATTCCACGTAGGGATAGAGGAGTTAACACCAAGCAACTGAAGTCAGGGGTATTTAAGGGGGAAAATCACAAGGCAAGGGGTGGAGGAAAAAAACATGCATGGAATGGGGAAGTACAGAATGGCTCAAATTTTGCAGTTACCTAGTTCCCAGAGCATGATGTTCTAGCCCTCAGGCCAGGCCAAGGTCAACCAATTCTTAGAACTAAGGGTCCAACCAGGTGGGACTTAGCCAAACATGCAGTTCTGACTCTATTTCAGTCTCAGGCTCTAAGTTCTCTAGGGGTCTAATTTTCTCATGAGGGGCTTAGGTCTTTCATTCCCCACTTCTCTTAATGCCTAGTTCTAATCTTAGAACTAGACTTCTGCATCATAGAGTTAATTATCCTGCTCCACGACATGGTACTGCTGAAGTAACGTCAGAATTTGCGCAGCACTTATACATTCCCTAATAAAAGCTATTAACTGATTAATTACACAGGGTCAATTGTAAGCAAAAGGAGTAAAATTACTAAGGGTCTCATCAAAGCAGAAAGCAGGGTAGTCAAGAGTACAAGATAAGGGCCTTTCCACCGAGTCTCAAGGTTTCCTGTGCAGTGGAGTAGACCAAATCTCCAACTTGAAAGTGATATGCAAGTCTCCTTCTGAGTAGGCCTCCTGGAGCTGCTTCCATGCTCGCTGCCTCGCCAACTTGAGGGCCTTGAGCATAGAGAACAAAGGCCTGAAGAGCACAAAGGGTAGGAAAGCTACCAAATCATTAACACCAGTCTCTGTGGTCAATTTGGTGAGGGTTCCTTTCATCAGCAACTGTTCCTGAAGCCTTCTTATACAGATCCAGTCACCTATCTGGAAGCAGTGAGGAGTCTCTGGCATGCTTGGAGCACTTAAGGCAAATCTCATATTGTGGGAGGGCCCAGTGGACACCAAACAATTTGGGGTATCAAAGAGGATCTCTAGGGGGGTCAGGTTAAAATGGTAGGGGCTCTTCAGAAAAAAAGGGAGAGGCACCACCCAGCCTGAACCAGTCTCCAAGGTCAATTTAGTTAAGGTCTCTCATAGGGTTTTGTTTATTTTCTCTACCTGTCTTGAGCCCTGGGAACAGTATGTCCAATAATGTTTCCAATTAGTCCCCAATATTTGTCTAGGCTGTTCTCTTCTAGGTCTTTTGCCCTGTTTACTCTTTGCTGCATAAGCCTTTACTTGCTGGCATATTGTACACTGTTCTATTATCTCTCTAGCCTAAAACCTGAGTCATAAATATATACATTTGGACCCTTAACTGACAGGACAAGGTTTTTAAACCCCTAAATGAGTCCATCTGTGCATTTGACCTAGTGAGACTTTGGCTTACTTTCTGGGGAGTATAGTTTTCCCTTCTTGTGTGCACCTTCTCTTGGTAATAGTTAGTAGAGTGGCTAAAAATCTCAACATATTTTAAGTGAGGCTGTTTCTTAATTTTGTCCCATTTCCCAGTGTGTGTCTCTTACAGATCCATAACCATAGGCTCCTGCATATCCATGCCTGGAGCCACTTGCTCTGCCTGGTTATTGTCCATTGAGTCTTTTCTTTTTTGATGTCCTGGGAGGAGAATAATACTCACAGTTTCTGGCTTCATTAGGACATCTAAGAGGTCCAAGATTTCCTGATAGTTTCCTCTGATGTGAGCAGTCCTCTTGGACGTCCCTGTGGACGTGGGCTGTGGGAAAGGCATAGTGTTATCCATGTGGATGTTGATTTTCTTGCTGGTTCCAAGTTCCAAGGTCTTGGTTAGGGTAACGAGCTCTACTTTCTGCGTTGACATGCCAGGGGCTAAAGATTCTTCTACCCAGATGATATTTGTGCCATCCACCAAAGCAGCACCTGCTTATCTCTGTCCATCATGGAGAAAACTGCTCCTGTCTGTAGTGACTTTCAGCAGGGTCAGTCTCTCTTTTTGGGCCAGTTAGCTACAGCCCATTGGACAGGAAGCATATCCCCCCCCCCCTTTCTGGAGAGTATGTCTTCCAGTAGTCCATGAATACATTTTGGTGCCAGGGGCTTCTTGGATCCAAGATCTTTTCTTGGAAACAGTGCCATTGGCTTGGAAGACCGAGTGTTGAGCCCCTAGTCCACCAAGAACTGAGTGGGTTTCTCTTTCACTCCCACAGTTATCCTGGGTTGGGGGAGATGGTCAGAAAAACCCATCTCCCCTAGTCTCTGTCTTCACCCAGGGCTAACACCTGGGATTGCCATTTGGGGGCACTTTTCCCAAGACTTGGGTATTCTTACTTCAGCTTCCCTCATTATCTAGGTTATCTTTCTTCTCTTCTTGTTCCATAAATAAAAATTGGAGTCCTGCTAGCATTTTCAATGTCTGGTTATAAAAAAAGAAGAAAAATACTATTTTATAATCTCCTGTGATGTTTTATATGATCAATAAACCCAACAGGTTAGTTACCGTTCATCTGCCCTTGATTCCCATTCTTCTCCCACTTGAATACGGTCCTTGATGACAAACACTTTGAAATTTTTCTGGAATCCTCTTGTAAAAAGCATCAAATTCAAGATTTATTGCTTTGAGGCACTAACAGCATTAATATCACCATTGCTGTGGTAATCCAGTGCAGAGCAGTAGAGTGTATTGAAATTATGTGTAATAGTGAAACAAATTCCTACAATTATTGTCACCTCACCAAAGAAATACTTTGAATTGCTTTAAAATCAGTTTTCTATTTATTTCTTTCCTTATAAATCTTAATTCATTGTTTTGGGTTTTTTTTTATATTTTTTAGATATTTTCTTTATTTACATTTCAAATACTATCCCCTTTCCTTATTTCCCCTCCAAAAAAATCCTATCCTACCCTCACTCCCTTTACACACTAACCCACTCCTCATTCCCTGTCCTGGCATTCCCTTACTCTTGGGCAATGAGCCTCACAGGTCAAAGGGCCTCTCTTCTCATTGATGTCTGACCAGGCCATATACTACTACCCATTTGCTTAGAGCCATGGGTCCTTCCATGTGTTCTCTTTGGTTGGTGGTTAAGTCACTGGGAGCTCTAGGGGTACCTACCAGTTGGTTCATATTGTTGTTCTGAAAGACCTAAGCCCCTCATAAGAAAATTAGACCCCTAGCAAATTTAGAGCCTGAGACGGAATAGAGTCAGAACTGCATGTTTGGCTAAGCCCCATCTGGCTGGACCCTTAGTTCTGGGAATTGGTTGAGCTTGGCCTGGCCCTAGGACTAGAACATCCTGCTCCAGGAACTAGGTAACTGCAAAATTTGAGCCATTCTGTACTTCCCCATTCTGTGCATGTTTTTTCCTCCACCCCTTGCCTTGTGGTTTTCCTCCTTAAATACTCCCGACTTCAGTTGCTCGGGGTCAAACTCCTCTATCCCTGTGTGGAATATGAGTTTGGCCCTAGTGTACTGGTTTCCTGATAAACCTCGTGTGATTGCAGCAAGGATGGTTTTTCGTGAGTTCTTGGGGGTCACATTATCGTGTGATTTGAGTGAGAGTCTCCCCTCTCTGGGCGACTCTTTTGGGGTCGAATCTTTCATTTGGGGGTCCTCCGGGATTTGCGACCACCCTCATCTCCAAAGACCGACTTGGAGGTAAGGGGATCCCCTCTGGATTGTGTGTGTGCCGGCCTGTGTCTTTGTTATGTATGTCCTGAGTGTCTGTCCTGTACTGTTTTCTGAATCTGAGGAGACACACGCTTTTGGTAGGCAGCTGTTCTCTCAGTCCGTGAGGACCAGAGGACTGTGGTCTGCAGATGTGCTCCTCACAGGAGCACAGGCTGCGGCCCTGGGAGACATCCCAGGATGTTTGAGGGAACTCCAGGGATGCCTGGAAGATTCCCGTCTGGGTGTCGGAGAGGACACAGTAGTTCTACTGAATTGGAGAACTTATACGCCCTCCCAGCCATCTGGTTTTCTGATCTGGTTCTGTCTGTCTTGGAGACGAATACTTGTCAGTCTTTGTTTTGTGTGTCTTTGTCTACTTTGTCTACTTTGACCACTAGATGGGTACCGCAATTTGTTTTCTGTCTGTCTCACCATTTGTCAAAGTCTGAGTCTATAAGCCTGTCTGAAAATTTTGGTTTTGCTTGCAAGCTTCTGGGGCTTGGAGAGCCTGTCTGGTGTGGTGAGTTCGACTGGTAGCCATGCTAATTGAGACTCTGGGGGTCTGGAGGAAGCTTTAGGCCCTGGAGAGAGCTGAATAAGGCTCTTCTCCATCTGTAAACAGCAAGGCAGTAATGGCGGGAGCTATGTTTTGCTGAATCTAGTTTATCTGGTTCCTACAGTGTGTGCAGGGACACCTGGTGTCTGAAACTGGGTCCCTCAAGGGGCAAATTGTGTGTTTTCCTTGCTCTGTGTTCTTGAATCTAGAGGCCTGATGGTGGCAAGGTCAGGCTGTCTATGTGGTATTGTTTTGTATCGTATTCTGTGTTCTTGGACGATATTATTTGGACTTTAGACCGACTGAAAAGCAACTGTCTTTGTGGCGCCAAAGTCAGGTCACGTGACTCAAGTGTGCCAACTTAGAACAAAAGGAGAGACAATCAAAATAATTCTAATTCCTGGAAACAGAATTAAACAAAAATGATGGCAGAAAGAAAGAAAAAAGGTGAACAGTGTGAAAGAGGACACTGTGTATCAGCAAGAGATGCTGCCCTCTACATGGTTCTCATTGTCATTTTTAATTTTTATGTGGCTAGTTGTTACAAATATGAAATAAGTGAAGAGCTATACCCTCAAAATCTGTAGAATTCACAATCTAAAAGAGGCTGTTAAAACCATCAAATCTCATGTGTCATGTAAGTTTTCACAGAAATTACTTTACATTTCTTCAGCCTGAACAGTATGTCTTACTCCAATCTGAACACTCTACAAATACACTATTTTTAGCATTTTCCTTTAATTCATAGAATGTTATTGCTTTTGAACGTAGGCCTTGAGGAAGACACATGTGCTGCAAGACACAAAGAGAAAAACACGAGAAAACTAAATACTGTTTTCACTTCTCCCAATGTTCCAACCCATTGTGACTTGAAAATAAAACATCTCCCATGGACTTGGGTATTTTAATACACAGACCTCAACTGGTCTACAAGGTTATGCATCACTACATACAGGCCTTGATCATTCGTACTCAGTCCCTCTACATAGCCCAGCACCACCACTCCCGTTTGTAACCTAGACCCCTACCTATCTGTTCATAACAATAGACTCAACATGATCAGCTTGCTTCACAGTTCTGTAACTTTCCTTCCTACCCATAGTGTATTTCCTCAAACTGAAAACCAAAATAAACTATTCATCATTTATGTTTCTTCTTGAGTTATACTTTATTAAAATAATATGGCAAGTAATAGCATGTTACTCAACTTCTCCCAGCATATCCCAATACAAGAAACATAATACTGAAACCTGAACATAACAAAATAGAGTGATGACCCATAGGACTAAGTAAGATCATCTCTTAGATATATAAACAATCATTTTTATTGGATATTTTATTTATTTACATTTCAAAGGTTAGCCCCTTTCCCGATTTCCACCTCAGAAACCCCCATCCCTTCTGTCTCTTCCTGCTTCTATGAGAGTGTGCCCCCACCCACCCAGCTACTCCCACCTCCATACTCTCTCATTCCCCATATACTGGGGCATCTAGCCTTCACAGAATCAAGGGCTTCTGTTCCTACTGATGCCTACAAGGCCATCCTCTGCTACATAGGCTGCTGGAGCTATAGGTCTCTCCATATGTGCACTTTGGTTGATATTATTGTTCATCCTATGTGATTGCAAATCCTTTCAGCTCATTCAGTCTTTTCTCTAACTCCTCCATTGGGGACCCTGTGATCAGTTCAATGATTGGCTACAAACATCCCCCTCTCTAGCAGACTCTGGCAGAGCCTCTCAGGAGACAGCTATGTCAGGTTCATGCCAGCATGCACTTCTTGGCATCCATACTGTTTCTGCATTTGGTGACTGTATATGGGATAAAACCCCAGGTAGGACAATCTCTGGATAGCCTTTCTTTCAGTCTATGCTAACCCTTCAAAGAAGGACCAAAGCACACATACTCTGGTCTTCCTGCTTCTTGAGCTTCACATGGTTGGTGAATTGTATCTTGGGTATTCTGAGCTTTTGGGCTAATATCTATTTATCACTAGTGCATAACATGTGTGCTTTTTGTGATTTGGTTACCTCACTCAGGATGATATTTTTAAGTTCCATTCATTTGCCTAAGAATTTCATGAATTCATTGTTTTTAATAGTCGAGTAGTACTCCATTGTGCAAATGTACCATATTTTCTGTATCCATTCCTCTTTTGAAGGACATCTGGGTTCTTTCCAGCTGTTGGCTATTATAAATAAGGATGCTATAAATATAGTGGAGCATGTATCCTTTATATATGTTGGAGCATCTTTTGGGTATATGCCCTGGAGTGGTATAACTGGGTCCTCAGGTAATACTATGCCCAATTTTCTGAGGAACTGTTACCAACCAAAGTCTGCTGTGGGAAAACCACGATTCTTTGCTCCAGGAAGACACAGGTCTGGCAGAAAGTGACAAACTGACATGACTACAGGGGCAGTATAAATCTGAATGTATTTTTCGGGTATCTCCCAAAGACCAGTCAAGTTAACACCTCAAATTAAGCATAATATACATCTGTAAAAGGCTAGCTATGCTTTCCCAGGCAATACAGGGTGTTTACCCAAAGTCCAGCGTGCATGTGGCTAAACTGCTTCTTCATCTTGGTCTTGATGCTGCACTGGCCTGGGAGCTGAAGAAGGATGATTCCCTTGTCTAGACTCCTGGCGAAAATGGTGGCATTGTAGAGCTTAGGAAGCTGCCTGGCTCGTGCTCTTTCAAGAGTCCTTCTGCCTAGTCTGCCCATTGCATTTTTGTCTGTGCCATGCCTGGGGCCACCGTGGGCTCCCAGCCAGCTGCTCCGGTGATTAGCTCCGGTAGCAGCCTCTAGCCTTCAGCCTGGTAAATCTAACTGGCTGCAGATTTTTGGGACAGCCTGGTAAATTAATCAGCTGTTAGTCCTTAGGCCCAGCCTGAATGAACTAGCTAACTCATTCCTGCTCCGAATGTCTCTCTGAGTAGAAAAAATCTATTGCCTCTCTGAGTCTAAATTGAGTCTTCTTGAGTATTAAGTATAAACTGTATCCTGAATCACACTTGGATAAACAAAGAACATTGTTTTTCTCAAGGACTCCCTGGGTGGGGCCTGTAGCACAAAAGGCAGTTTCTCATAAACTTCCCTTACTATTCAGGTGGGCCTGAGATAGCCAGTTTGCAAGCAAAATCAAGAGTTAAAGGTGGAACTGGATTAACTTGTGGGGCAAGTTAGCTAGGGAATGAGGTACCAACTCAAATGTAAATTCTTTCTGCTTTGCCCAATATTCATTTGTATGGCAGCGACCTTGTAAGATTTTTCAGATGTAAATATCCTTAGTCTGGACCCATTGTTTGGAATACACCTGACCTGAAAGGCAGTGACTAGAAAACCAAAAAAAAATAAAAAATAAAAAAAAAAAAAGAACTTGTGACTGGAATTTCTGGAATGCCTTTTCTATTGTAATAACATAAATGGTTGGAGCAAAGCAAAGCAGAATTTTTTGGCTACAAGACAGATTCTTACATATCTATATTTGCTTGGTTATACCATGTCCTGGCCATAAAGACTAAAGAGAGTTTTTAGAATTGCCAAGTGAGATATTTCAGCTTCTGATTATATGGAGTGTTCCACTCTTCCCAGGAGACATTTTTCGCCTCTGTCTGTAAAAACACTTTTATAGGCTTTACTGGGCAACCGCAGCAAGAAACCACCAAACTGATTTCCAAAGTGGTTTTACCAGCTTGCAATTCTTCTAACTAGCACCTTAACAGCACAACTGAAAGCTCTAGAACAAAAAGAAGAAAATATATGCAAGAGGAGTGGGCAGCAGGAAATAATTAAACTCAGGGCTGAAATCAACAAAGTAGAAACAAAAAGAATTATACAAAGAATCAACAATCAGCTCTTTGAGAAAATCAACAAGATAGATAAACCCTTAGCCAGACTAACTAGAGAACACAGAGACAGTATCCAAATTAATAAAATCAAGAAGGCATAACAACAGAAACCAAAGAAATTCAAAGAAATCTTCAGATCCATATTACAAAAGCCTATACTCAACAAACTGAAAATCTGGATGAAATGGACAAATTTTTAGACAGATATCAGTTACCAAAGTTAAATCAGGATCAGATAAACAATCTAAACAGTCCCATAATACACAAAGAAATAGCAGTTGTCATTAAAAATCTCTTCAAACTATTACACAAAATAGAAAAAGAAGGAACTCTACCCAATTTGTTCTATGAAGTCACAATTATGCTTATGATTATCAATGCAAACAATACTCAATAAAATTCTCACCAACCAAATCCAAGAACACATCAAAACAATCATCTATCATGATCAAGTAGGCTTTATCCCAGGAATGAAGGGATGGTTCAATATATGGAAATCAGTCAAAGTAATTCACTATATACATAAAATCAAAGAAAAAAACACATGATCATCTTCTCATTATATGCTGAGAAAGCATTGGACAAAATTCAACACCCCTTCATGCTAAAAGTCTTGGAAACATCAGAAATTGAAGGCCCATGCATAAACATAGTAAGAGGAATATACAGCAAACCAGTAGCCAACATCAAAATAAATGGAGAGAACTTGAAGCAATCCCACAAAAATCAAGGACTAGACAAGGCTACCCACTCTCTCCCTAGCTATTCAATATAATACTGGAGGTCCTCGTCAGAGCAATTGGACAACAAAAGGTGGTCAAAGGGATATAAATTGGAAAGGAAGAAGTCAAAATATCACTATGGCAGATATGATAGTATATTTAAGTAGGCCCCAAAATTCTACCAGAAAACTCAGAAAACTGATAAATAACTTTAGCAAAGTAAAATTAACTCAAACAAATCAGTAGCCTTCCTCTACTCAAAGAATAAACAGACTGAGAAAGAAATTAGGGAAGTGACACCTTCACAAATAATATAAAATACCTTGGTGTGACTCTAAGCAAGCAAGTCTTCAAGTCTCTGAAGATAGAAATAGATGATCTCAGTGGATGCAAAGATCTTGCATTCTCATGGATTTGCAGGATTAATATAGTAAGAATGACCACTTTCTTCTAGGGGTTCAATGAAGCTCCCATCAGAATTCCAACTTTATTCCTCATAGAGTTAGACAGAGTAATTTTCAAATTCCTTTAGAATAACAAAAAACCCAGGATACCGAAAACTATTCTCAACAATGAAAGAACTTCTGGAGGAATCAGTATCCAGACATCAAGCAGTACTACAGAGCAATAGTGATCAAAACTGCATGGTATTGGTACAGAGACAGGCAGGAAGATAAACGGAATATAATTGAAGACCCAGAAAAGAACCCACATACCTATGGTCACTTGTTCTTTGACAAAGGATCTAAAACCATCTTTGTGGAAAAAAGACAGCATTTTCAACAAATGGTGCTAGATCAACTTGAGGTCAGCATATAAAAGAATGAAAATTGATCCATTCTTATCTTCTTGTACAAAGATCCATGTGGATCAAGGACCTCCACTTAAAACCAGATATAGTGGAACTTATAGAAGAGAAAGTGGGGGAAATTCTCAAACACATTGGCACAGGGAAAAATTTCCTGATCAGAATACCAATACCTTATGCTCTAAGATCAAGAATAGACAAATGAGACCTCATAAAATCGCAAAGCTTCTGTAAGGCAAAGGATACTGTCAATGGGACAAAATAGCAACCAACAGATTGGGAAAAGATCTTTACCAATTCTACATCTGATAGAGGGCTAATATCTAATATATACTAAGAACTCAAGAAATTGGACTCTAGACAATCAAATAACTCTTTTTAAAAATGGGGTACAGAGCTAAACAAAGAATTCTCACCAAATAGCTGAGAAGCACCTAAAGAAATGTTCAACATCCTTAGTCATCAGGGAAATTCAAATCAAAACAACCCTGTGATTCCACTGCATACCAGTCACAATGGCTAAGATCAAAAAACTCAGGTGACAGCAAATGCTGGTGAGGATATGGAGAAAGAGTAACAATCATCTTCTTAGAGTGACTCACTGAGTCCTGCTAAGGGACTTCTAAACCAGCAGGGGCTTTTGGATTCCTTTCTCCAAACTGGGCTGTCTTGCCCATCCACAAAAGAAGATGTGCCTAGTCTTCCTGTAATTTGATATGACAAGGCTCATTAATCTCCATATAAGGCCTCCCCTTTTAGGTTGAGAGCAGAAGGAGGGTTAAATGGCGGTGTGTGAGAGGGAGGAGACTGAAGGGAATAAAGGGAGAGGAAGCATCAATCAGGATATAAAGTAATAACTTAATCAAGAAAATAGTTTAATCAATAAAAATATAAAAAGAAGGTAAAACAATTATGACTGATTATGGGAGAAAGAAAGAGTACAGAATAGTCTCTGCAGGGTGACTAGGGTTAGAGCCATCTAAGAAGAAGTTTAAAACTGAACCCATGTTTAGGTTCAATCCCAAGAATTAAACCAGAATCTCTAAAAATGGGAGGTGGCCAGCATATTCCTTTAAACTTCCTGAGTAATTAAATTATGCAGTTTAAGGTGAGTGCTATTGTTCTATGAGTTCCAAAGAACAGATAATTGATCTGATCCAGTTGCTTATTAAGGGTAGTTTTCTATCAAAACATTTAATTATTAGCTAATCAAGATGAAGAAAATAGAGAATTAACCCCAGACTTTGTATTGCAGCATATTTTGAGATCGCAGTCAGGTGCTAATAATTGACGAGATGAAAAACTGCAGAAGATGAAAGGCACAGGAGAGAATGGGATATCCTGGAAGATGATAGGAGGGAGAAAATCAGCACAGTCACAGCTCCTGGAGGTCAAGCCACAATATTGTTTGTCCTTCTTTGAGTCCTCCACAGTTAATATGTTGACACTGCACAAGACAGACATAATGTAATCCCAGTGCTACCGAACCATTGGAATGCATTTATTCTTGTCTGGATTTGTCCAACAACTCTCAGCCTTAAAGACTTACCCACCAGAAAGCCACTATCCCTTTAGTAGGTACGGTCACATGAGACCAAATAGAGGCCTGAGGGTATGTGAGGCTGACTAATAATTTCTCACCCCTTAAAGTTATTATTTCCTCTACATGTTCCTTTGAACCCACCTAAAAGAAAGACTAAGGACTTTTGAGGAGGAACATGGATGAAGTGGTGATAATAATAGGGACTTTATTCAGTGTGTAACTAAATGACTGTTTCTCCAAAATTTGCACACCAAGCCTTGCAGAACAAAACATCCACTGTTAACTGAGCCACCATGCTCAAAGTAATTTTAGCAATGTTCTGTTGTTATTTAGTCTTGCTATGCCCACCATCCCCAGTGGTTTATCAATATTCCTCATAATTACCTCAGTATGATTGATTTGATTCCTGCTTCCCTTTTTTTTTTTTTGCTTTCCTTGGAATGTGTTTATGTAGTAATCATTTTTACCACATGCCTAGCACATCTCTGATACCAGTGTATTCATCAAATTAACTTCTAACATCACTTCACGGCATGGCGAACACTATGACATTTTCTGGGGATGTTGGAAATGCTAGCTGCGGTGTCGGGCACTCTCATTCACCTTCCAGTTTTCTGCTGTGAGGCAATATTCACATTCTTTACCCTGGTTCCCTGCAATTCCCCCACTGCTCTTCCTTGGAAACCCTGTGGCTCAATCATGCTGTAGCGGTTCACTATCCACAAATTGAACCCAGAATCTTCTACCTGCAAACATTATTCCATGCTGACTCTTATCTCATGCCTCTACTACAAAAATATAACCTAATAGATATACTTCAAAGCTATCATGTATTAAGACTTTTCCAATTATGATTTGCTCATCTCTGAGCCTCTGTGTTGATTTGCAAGAACACTTCTACAATTTCTCTGTGTACACTCTACACACATTTAGCTCTGTCCTAGTTAGGATTTTCTGGTTCCATGCTTCATACAGTTCAGTCATTAGCAAAAACAATAAGATATTTAGTTGAGGACATTAGAAATATGACAAAATTTCAGACACAGTTAGAACAAAACTTTAGTTTGTGATGTTTGGTACTTTAATTCCCCCTCCATTCCTTGCATGTCTGGACTTCCTCATTTTAGGTTAGCATTCAAAATTCAGAATCTATGGAAAAGATTGATGAGGAGTGTGCTAAAGTTTTTTGAAATGAAAATCATGTAAGCACAATCCAAAATCAAATAATAAACTGGAGAAAATAGTTGGAACACAAAAATCAAAAAGTAAAATGGAGAAAGTAGTCTCAGCCCCTAAAAAATCAAATAATAAACTCAAGAAAATAGTTTCTCTAGTATGCAAAGACCTTTTAAAAATCAAAACAGCATCAAGAAACAATCTGATATAAATGTAAATAAACACAATTAAAAAGTCTATAGAAAAAAGATACATAGTTGCATCAAACGTGGGTATTTTTCTCATCTCTCGTCTAGACAGGGCTGTTTATCATGTCTTCACAGGCAAACAATATTCCTCTTATAATGAACAGAAGAGACTGAAAGGAGCAGGGATTAGAAACCATTGCTAAATGATCTGTGCAAAAAGGAGCTGATAGAAAAATCAGTGTATGTGTGATGTTCATTGTGATATTTTAGCCTTTAGGTACAAGAAGCAGACTACTCTAACGGTAAAACTCCAAAGTCACCCAGAAAAGACAAGACTTTATAATATAGAATAAGTAAAACTATAAAAAAAAATTATAAATTAGCTTCCAACATGAACTGTGTTTCCTTTTATGTGTGGTAGAAACAGAATACTAGGTCCATAATGGTTGAAAAAAATTTTTTCTTGTTCCATGAGAGTGTCACCCAAGAAGCTCTATACTAAAGATCTGAGCCAATCCTGGTAATACTAGAGCTAAGTTTAAAGCAGGGGTCAACTGCCAAATCAAACCCACAATTCAGTTTTGTCACCTTTGTAGAAACATAACCACCCCATCTGTTTATACTTTTTCCCAGGCTGCTTTGAGTTTAGACATGATTAGTTGTGACAGATATTACATGGCTCCACAAGGCCTAAAATACTTATCCTTGGGCCCTTTGCAGAGAGTGTTTCCCAACCCCTAGTTTAGACCAGTTTCAGTTTATTCTGAAAATTGGGCCTAAGTTGGTCTCAAGGCATTTAGCTGCTGCATAATAAGCGATGTGTGTATCAGGAAAGAAAGGGTTGTATTATAGCTGGAACACTGGAGAGGGTCTCTTGGGTCTCTAAATGAATTGTATGTATTTTCATGCTTTTCAAATGCTTTGAATTAAATCATATTCAATTGCTTTGTCAGATTGACCCGTTCCATTACTTTCCACTTTCCCTTCCCTTTGGAAAGGCACATATGGAATATTCAAGACAAAAAAAACTGAAATAAAGCAACATTCCTCCAGCTATATTCCTCTGCTTTAGTGAAGAAAATTATGAAATGTGACATTCGATGTACAAACATTCTTTCTATGTGCAGCATTCAACTACGAACCCCTCAGCATGCTGTAGAAACCTCAGAAGGGAAAAGAACATGTTTCATGAAAAGATTGAGACTGATATTGCTGAACTACATTCTTTAAAATTTTCTCAGTTTGTTCCAACTAACTTTTAAATACAGGTCAAACTTAGAAGTAATGTCTCCCTTTTCCATGATCTTATAGAAAATGCTATTTTCATGAAATAACCAAGATAGGTCTGTAAATTTTATATTAGAAGATTTATTGGTTTGCTGAATGACACAATTTTAAATATTTAAAATGAGAATAAAACAGAAAGCACATGCAATGGTTTAATTCAGAGTTTTTCAATTGGGGGAAAAATCATCTGAGCAGATATTTGAAATATAAGTGAGACACATATCCCTAATTTATTTTTCTTATGAAAATGCCAATTATTTCATTATGTCAGTTTGTCAGAATGTCTTTTCTTTTCATTACTATCTGATATACTTTTGCCTACTGAACTGTCCTTTTTTATGATGATGTTGATCTTGAAAAAGGAGGTATATGTGATAAGAAGCAGAATAACAAAAATTACACATTGCCATAAAATTATAGCAGTGTATAAAAGAACAACTTGTGTTAGCAGGCCTTCATCCCACAGTATCTAATGCTGTAATGAAGAAAAAAAGAAGAAGAAGAAGAAGAAGAAGGAGGAGGAGGAGGAGGAGGAGGAGGAGGAGGAGGAGGAGGAGGAGGAGGAGGAGGAGGAGGAGGAGGACGAGGAGGAGGAGGAGGAGGAGGAGGAGGAGGACGAGGAGGACGAGGAGGAGGAGGACGAGGAGGAGGAGGAGGAGGACGAGGAGGACGAGGAGGAGGAGGACGAGGAGGAGGAGGAGGACGAGGAGGAGGAGGACGAGGAGGAGGAGGACAAGGAGGAGGAGGAGGACGAGGAGGACGAGGACGAGGAGGACGAGGAGGAGGAGGAGGAGGACGAGGAGGAGGAAAAGGAGGAAGAGGAGGAGGAGGAGGACGAGGAAGAAGCAAGATGCAGCCACCATGCAGAAGTCCATGATCTCTGTTGCCTCTGGCTGTTGTGGGGAAGGAAGCTTCTGTAGTAGTGGTATGAGTGACTTCAGTCTCATAACTGAGACTGAGAGACACTGGAGGCTTCTACAGCAACACTCTCCCGTCTCACCACCCTACCCACCAAGAAAAGAAACAATCAGCACTGGAAGCTACTAAAGAAAGTCCTTAAAAGTTGTGCTAAAGATGCTGAAGATGGCTTCTGGAGAAGGATGGGAAGAGACTTATCTTTAAGGGGATAGCCACTGGGAGTTTGACCATGTCCATATGAGGAAATAGGCAACACAAGTGGTGCTTGGTACATTTTCAAAGCTGAGGGGGCACAAGGATGAAAGGGTGGACCTAGGAGGAATGGGAAGTGAGTGTGATTGGGGTTCATTGTAAGAAAGCCTCAATTAATCAATCAAAATATTATGATGGGGAACAAAGACAAGGTAAAGAAATATTCAACACAAATTTTATAACTTCTAATGGAAAGCAGAGCCTGAGTAGAAGAGAATTTGATGCCATAACTCCTTCCAAGTTCACGGTCCTACAGTTTCTAAGATTCAGATTCTAAGAGCTCCAATTTGTGTAATCCTGTTTGACACTAGATTGTCATTTACTATTCAGTCCCTCCCTTTATCATCCCTGAGGAAACAAATATTTGCCTACCACAAACTGTGGAAGACTGCCCAAACGATCTCAAGTGTACATTGTCAAGAGAAATGTCTGCTTCAAAACACCAAATTTCTTGTCCTTCTGCTTGCATTATTTATCACCCACAACGAATTTCGAAGTAACCTTGAAACATTGTAACATTAGAATCTCATTTTCTGACATTTACTGCTGATTTCCTTTCATCAAAAATACAGTTTTATGCCCTTAATTTCTCAGCATAAAGAAAGCACTCTCTGCTGCTGTGTCTATTCTCTCACTGTGGAACTGACTATTAACTCAGTAGTTGCTCTGATTCAGCACGGGTCTTTAGGGAAACCTCCAGAGCGAACCTTTTTTACTCTCCTCACAAACATCAATTCCTTGCTGCCTGAGACAACCTCTTGTCTGTTAGGAAAGGTTGCATAGCTTGTAATATTATAGGTTGTGTGAAAGTATAGGATTGTCTACTTTAGTTTGCACATTTAGCCCCCTCAATAACCTTTGAAACCCAGTCATTATCCAGTAAATATCATAGACTCCTTTATGTTTGTCATATTTTTCCACAGTATTACCATTTTTCCCCATTCTTTGTTATCAGGAATAAGGGATTCTAGAAGAGAGAACAAGAGATTGTCATAAAAGACCAATAGTTAGGATGGAAAATACAATACTTTCTTTCCTAGTTGTTTTCTTTCTGATTTCTCATAACCTAGATAGAGTGGTTTTCAAGCACTCATAAATTATTTTATAAGATTCCTTTACATCTAACTAAGTTTTCCACATTAAATTTTGCTATTCCATTAATGTCACTTCTCTAATTCCTAGATTTTACTATTCACTTTATCATTCAAATAAATAATCACCATACATATATGTCAATATTACTTTACAATTTGTTGTGGTTATATTGAAATAGTCTGCTTTGTCATAGTCAGGATATGGTAGATTATATGTACACATATGGCTACTCTGCTCATGTAGGTTATGTTTAACAAATGCTATCTTCCTTTGCTATTGAAAACCTTACTACATAAGCCAAGAAGAAAATAGAACAATGGCATAATAATGTTCTCTACTGAGGTGTAGGTGAGAAGTATGATTCTGTGTGCATATTCTCGCCAATGTTTGTACCACACTGTACACATCTAGCTGCTTCCATATGACCAAACAAAGTTAGAAAAACTGCCACAAAATATGCATTGGTTAAGTACATAAAGGAAGGGACATATAAAATTTAAGTACACAGATGTGACACTAGTATTGAGTGAATTTATTTACCAGATAAAAACAGAACTCATTTTATGAGGTCCCATTTGTCAATTCTTGATCTTAGAGCATAAGCTATTGGTGATCAGTTCAGGAACGTTTCCCCCGTGCCCATGTCCTCAAGGGTCTTCCCCAGTTTCTTTTCTATTAGTTTCAGTGTGTCTGGTTTTACATGGAGGACCTTGATCCACTTGGAGTGAAGTTTAGTACATGGAGATAAGAATGGATCAATTCGCATTCTTCTGCATGCTGACCTCCAATTGAACCAGCACCATCTGTTGAAAAGGCTATCTTTTTTCCACTAGATGTTTTCGGCTCCTTTGTTGAAGATCAAGTGACCATAGGTGTGTGGATTCATTTCTGAATCTTCAATTCTATTCCATTGATCCACTTGTCTGTAACTGTGCCAATACCTTGCAGTTTTTAACACTATTGCTCTGTAGTATTGCTTGAAGTCAGGGAGGCAAAGGACACTGTTAAAAGGACAAAACGGCAACCATCAAATTGGGAAAGGATATTTACCAACCCTACATCTGATAGAGGGCTAATATCCAATATATACAAAGAACTCAAGAAGTTAGAACCCAGGGAACCAAAATGGGGTACAGATCTAAACAAAGAATTTTCACATGAAGAAATTCGGATGGCCGAGAGGCACCTTAAGAAGTGCTCAACATCATTAGTCATTAGGGAAATGCAAATCAAAACAACCCTGAGATTTCACCTTACACCAGTCAGAATGGCTAAGGTCAAAAACTCAGGAGACAGCAGGTGTTGGCAAGGATGTGGAGAAAGAGGAACACTCCTCCACTGCTGGTGGGGCTGTAAGATGGTACAACCACTCTGGAAATCAGTCTGGTGGTTCCTCAGAAAACTGGACATGACACTTCCGGAGGACCCTGCTATACCTCTCCTGGGCATATACCCAAAGGATTCCCTGGCATGCAATAAAGACACATGCTCCATTATGTTCATAGCAGCCTTATTTATAATAGCCAGAAGCTGGAAAGAACCCAGATGTCCCTCAAAGGAGGAATGGATACAGAAAATATGGTATATTTACACAATGGAATACTATTCAGCAATTAGAAACAATTAATTCACAAAATTTTTAGGCAAATGGTTTGATCTGGAAAATATCATCCTAAGTGAGGTAACCCAATCACAAAAGAATACACATGGAATGCAATCTCTGATAAGTGGATATTAATTAGCTCAGAAGCTCTGAATACTGAAGGCACAAATCGCATAACAAATGGCTCCGATGAAGAAGTATGGAGAGGGTCCTGATCCTGGAAAGGATTGATCTAGCATTGGAAGGGAATATAAGGACAAGAGAAAAATGAGGGTGGTGACTGGAGAATGGATGGAGAGAAGAAGGTTTATGGGACATATGGGGAGGGGGAATCCGGGAAAGGGGAAATCATTTGGAATGTAAACAAAGAATATAGAAAATAAAAATATTTTTAAAAAACCAGAACTCATTGATAACACTATTAGTAATAATTCATGCCTTGAAAGGGAAAGAATAAGCTCTGACTTATTGAGGTTTTGAAGTCTAATTTAAGGCAAATATCATAATATGGGTATAAGAAGGGAGTTGACTGACATATTGGTATGACAGTTTAAAATTAGTAAAAACAGTGAAGGTGACAATTCTGAAAGAGAAGCTCAAATAGAGTTAGAGTAGAGCATAGCTGGCATGTTCTGCTTCAGAGTTCAGAGTTTAGGAAATCATAATGTTCTTATGGAATGTATAATGTTCTTCATGCCTTTTATTTTGTGGAAAATAGACTATAGCAGATTGCCAGACCTACTATCTATCTCTCTGAATTGGCAAAGTGATTGCTGTCTATATTTCTTCTTTTCTCCATCCACAAAATGGGAACACAACTTCCACTGCAGCTAGTTGTGAAGACTAAATTGGGTCCAGGCAAAGTATACGACATAGAAAGGATCTCCAACAAATAATAATCACCAGCTACTTCTTTCTACTTTCTGAATTCTGGCTCCAAGAATTCAGACAGCTTTTAAATCTAGTGTGTTTCCTGCCTCTCTGGGTTGCTGTATGCAAATGTATGCAAATAATGATGCAACACTTCTGACTGTTCCGTTGCTGGATGCTGTGGGAAATGGAACATGGGCATTTTTTTCAATATTCTTTGTTTACATTCCAAATGATTTCCCCCTTTCCGGTTCCCCCCTCCCCATAAGTCCCTTAAGCCCTCTTTCCTCTGCCCATTCCCCAATCACCCCTCCTCCCACTTCTCTGTCCTAGTAATTCCCTACAAGGCTGCATCAAGCCTTTCCTGGACCAGGGCCCTCACCTTCCTTCTTGGGAATCATTTGATATGCTAATTGTGCCTTGGGTGTTCAGAGCTTCTGGGCTAATTAATATCCACTTATCAGTGACTGCATTCCATGTGTATTCTTTTGTGATTGGGTTACCTCACTTAGGGTGATATTTTGCAGTTCCAACCATTTGCCTAAAAATTTCATGAATTCATTGTCTTTAATTGCTGAGTAGTATTCTATTGTGTAAATATAACACATTTTCTGTATCCATCCCTCCACTGAGGGACATCTGGGTTCTTTCCAGCTTCTGGCTATTATAAATAAGGCTGCAAACACACCATCTTTACTCACCTTGGAGGAAATATACATGAAAAAGTTGTACAAGTTCCAGAGAGCTCAGGAAATCTGTGTCATGGTTATTCCCAGGTTTATTGAAGCACTCACCCAACACCTCTCTGTTGTGTGTCCTCGCCACCTCATTTCTTAAGGAGTATCCCAAGGGGTTGGACATACTTTTGAAAGAGAGAGATAACAGCTAAACATCTTACCTGTAGCAGGAAGATATACCTAAATGGGCAATGACTGGATCATTTGTGACACTGGAACTCTAACACACAATCCATAATGTATGTATCCAAGGAAGCCAATCACAAGCTCTACAGTAATTATGGGCCAAATTAGATTTTTTTTTTTTTGCCAGTGACCACCAGCTTCTATAATTGCTGTCTTGTCCCCAACATGAATACATATCCTCTAAACCAATTGTTTAAAGGGGAACAATTCTATTTACTCTAACTGCAGATTTCCTCCACCAATTTGCAATCAAATTACTTTAGTTCTCTCTCTTTCTTTCTCTCTCTCTCTCTCTCTCTCTCTCTCTCTCTCTCTCTCTCTCTCTCTCTCTCTCTCTCCCTCTCTCATGCTTTCTCATCCTTTGGCTATAGCAAGGTCTAAATAAACACTCCCTGCTTGTTCTCATTCAAGTAGTCTTATTCAAATCTAGAAGGCACTTACTGAACTCAAGTATGCGTGGCTTCCTTTTGATCTTCCTGGTCTCATATGAACTGTACTTCACCAGACCAAGTTAGCCTCTCCTGACACTATATTTGTTTCAAAAGCTAAGCACTAACATGTAAACATTTATTCATTACCTCAACAATCAAAGTTTACATCAAAGGCCCATAGATACTTATGCATAGGTTTTAAAACTTTATCGCCAAGCAGCAGATCTCAAATTAAAGAAATAAAGAGGCTAAGAAACCACTGATTATATACAACAATAAACTTTCCATTTCCTAAGCATGAACATACCCACTGAAAATTACCTGGCTAATAGAGACAAGTACAGACCATCTTATTCTAATGAACCTTAACAAATTATATAGTTTTCTCAAAGAGTAAGATCATATGAGAAAACCAATGTCAAGCTCATGGAAATGTGAGGCTCATTAACTATAATAAATTTATAGATTTAAAGGGCTCTTCCAGACCTGACATAGTAAGGGTCTTAATGTTTTAATGCCATCATGGCCTAATTGCTAATGCTTTTATGAAATTATCAGGTGCCATCCATGTTCTATTAACATTAAGGAACTTTACATTCTATTTCTGTGTCCTATATCTTAATATATTTTATAGACTATAAAAACAATAAATGCTTGCTGAAATGGTGAGGGTGTTTTTCATGGAAGTGTAGAGATCTGAGGTAGACGGTTGACTATGCATTAAAGTACTAAAGAATTTTTTTTCAATTAACATAGGAGAGATTTGCCATAAGTCAGTGCTTCTCATATTTCTTTTAAGTAGTTTTGGATACTTCTATCTCAGAGTCACTCCCCCCATGAAGTCCTATCACACATGTGTTTTGGAAAATATCCCTTAGTGTGTATAAATTTGAATTGTATATATGATAGATAGTTAGATCTATGTTTTAACATGATTAAGGGCTTTTACATCTTTGATATAGTATTTATTTATATTTTGTGTATGTATGTAGATATGGGCATGCCAGAGCATTTATGTGGAGGTCACTGCCCAACTCTTGGGAGTCAGCTCTCTCCTTTCAACATAGGTAAACCAGGGATTGAACTCAGATCTTCAGGCTTGGTAGTAAACTCTTTTACCCACAAAGTCATATTGCCAGCCTGAGAATAAGATTGTATACGATAAGGACAATATTATTCTCATTGAAAATGCATGTACTATGCAGCTATTTATACAAGACAGGAAATATACAATTTATTTCCATAATTTTAAAAATTATCATAAATGATGTTTTAGTCTTCAAAGGGGTTGAGGATTATGATGTCTATAAATGCTTACTAACCATGAAATTGTAGAATCAAGGTACAAGTATAACTTGTTCTAATTACATGTAGTCAAGTCCTGCCTACTACCCAGGACACTGTCTTTTGCCCAAGGGTAATAGTACAAGGAATTATCATCTCACAACATTGCTCTTTGTTTTGTTGTGATCTTCTCCTAGGGTCATGTTTCTAGGCCTCTAGAAGGAGAGGCTGTTACTGACAGTCAAATCCTGGAGTAGATGTACCAACGTGTGAACTCAGCACAAACTGTATCAACACAGCTCTGATAAGAACACTCAGATTTCTTCCTCTAATTATTTATATACCTCTCTGACTTCTACTAGGCAAATCAAGGAACAAATATATATTTGACAGTGGGTTTAATCAACATGTGCCCGGATTCACATTGTATTACAGTTCAATAAGAGTTAATATGATTTATCTCCTTCCAAGTATAAAATGATACTCTGAAATTACTCAGGCTCATTTTTATGTTTCATGCAAGAATATTTTATGAAGGAATATACTCAGTTATTATTCTATTTTATACCCTGATCCACTTCCTCTCTATCTTCCTCTGTCACTCAGAATGCTCTAATGTTCTTTTTATCTCTCCACCTCAAAAATTTCTAGTATGATTGATTGATGGACAAATGAATTCTACAACATATCCAAACTATATCATAATAGGTCATGATGGAACATCAGAGAAAAACTGACTTCAAAGATATCACCATGGTAACTAGCAGATTTTATTTTTGAATACAATGTTAGAAAATGATTCTCTCAACAAACAAAAGAAAAGTATACCAGTCAAGGATAGAGCAGGATTCTGTGTTGGCAGCCTGATTAACAATGCTTTCTATAAAGAGCATCATTCAATGGTAACATCTTCCTGCATCTCCTTGGCTTTGAATTGAGTAAACAGTACAACAAAAACAAACAAACAAACAAACATAAAAACATGAATCAGAGAGAAGCTACCAAACTCTCTCTTTAGTAAAATGCAGTTTTTGGTGCTATGGTACCAATGACCACGCTTAAAATGAGTACGTGTCAGTAGGAACTTAATATTTTAAAGTACCCAAGGAACAGAACTGATAACACCAGGCTCAGTCTAACCCTGTTAAAGCTAGTCCTCAGTACTCTCTGCTTAGCCTCCTGTCAAAAGCAGTGCTGTGGTCTTACAGTGTTTCCTTGAGTAAGTCAAGCCAGAGTCTCTCCCAGAGACTGTCTCTGTAATCCCATCTCCTACTCATTAGGTCACATCCCACAGGTTTTGTCTTCTTTTATTCTTGATGTTCAGGTTCTTCGATTTGTTTATGCGATCATTAGACTGTGCAATTCTTTAAAAGATATATGTGCTATTGCATATTTGATGATATTGTTTTGAAGTTAGAGCCTTCCCTTTTGAAAAAACACAGTTTCCATAGGAACAGGTTATCCAACATGGTCTTACAAGGAGAAGTATATCATGAATAATTGGCAATGCCCTGAGGGACCTGTTTAAAACTGGGAGGAAAAGGAAGGAAAGAGGAAAGATACCAGAAAATAGCCAAGGGGCCACATACCACAAAGGAAAAAAAAGCATGTTCCTAATAGTCCAGATTCCAATGGAGACCATAAACTGAGCTTGTGGGTTTCAAATCAATTCCTGAAATCCAGTGTTGCCTTCATTCTAACTCGATAGGAGGTCATAAGCAGAAGCCCAGAATCATAACACGTGTTAACAGTGTCTCATCCAATGGGGAATAATGTGGTGCAAAAAGTGCCTGTAGTATGCAGTTGAAAATAATTTTCTTGTTTTTATTAGATATATTCTTTATTTGAATTTCAAATGTTGTCCCCTTTCCTGGTTCCCCTCCCCTGAAAATCCCATAAGCCATCTCCCCTTCCCCAATTAACCCTCCCACGCTTCCCTGTCCTGGTATTCCTCTACACCAAGGCATCAAATCTTTCCAGGACCAAGGGCCTCTCCTCCCTTTGGTGTCTAGCAAAACCATCTTCTGCTGCCTATGTGTCTGGAATCATGGGTAACTCCATGCATACTCTTTGGTTGATGGTTTTATCCCTGGGATCTCTGGGGTTATTGGGTGACTCCTATTGTTCCTCCTTACATGGAAAATTTTGGAGCAAAGGAGCTTAAGCTCTGGGATACAAAATGACTTGAGGTCTGACAGAGGTTTGGAAGGCATTTTAGATTCTTTACCTAAAACTTTAGGTTCTTTATCTTTTGGGGAAAAATAGCATTGACTGTAAATCTTGCCACATCTCGTTTTCTCTAGACTGGTCCCCCAGGTCCCCATACTTTCTTCTCCATCCCTAGATCTAGCTCTTATCATTTTGTATTGAGAGTTGCCCCCTGAGATTTGAAAATAGATAACAACAACAATAATAATGATGATGATAATAATAATAATAGTAATAAAGGAGGCTGGGTGGGAATTATGGCATAGCTGTGGAAATTCTGGGAAGTTAAAATGATATCTGAGTCTGAGTCTGGAGTGACTATGGAGAGAACAAGGTCTTTTTGGACTTTTATTCTGGATCTCTCTAGGATGCCTCTTATTATATGTCCTCATCTTTGCTGTAGTTGAGAACAGACAAAAACTTAGCCCTGACTCTATGTTCAGTTGCTTCTTTTCACAGTCCTGCTTCTCCGGAAGCAGGGAGTTGACAACAGAACAGGAATGGGCACAAAAATTCTGGTTTCTTTCCCCTTTCCTTTGCTGCAATGTGCCAGCGCCCCAGCCTTCACCTCCCAACATGACGGCTGCTAGGCATTACCATGCATTAGGAAAAGACAAGAAAAGTTAGAGACAGATGCACACAGACACACAACCTGCCTTTTGAAATGTAGCAAACACTGTCAAGCACTGGTGTAGTTCTTCATAAATTAAATTGTTTATACAAAAGCAGAAAAGATTTAAAAGACAAAGACAAGAGAGAAGTAAAATGCAACAAAAAGTTTGTTGTATTTCCTAGAAAGTTGGACGTTGATTAAATTTCCACAATAAAACCAAAATCAAAACTGGATGAGGATTCTTTCCAAATCAAGGACATTTGTGGAATAAGTTCTGAGAATACAGAGAGAGCTCTGGTCAGTAATAGGATGGGGGTCCATACTGACCTGAAAATTTGAACACAGAATAAAGATAGTGCTGTCACCCACATTGTCTTGTAGTTTCATGAATTCTCAGGTTCAACATGAATGTATTGCTATAGTGAAGGTTAAGGAATTCTGTGTAATTTTCAGATCATTTTGTTTAAGATTCCTCAGCTGTGCTCTTCAGTGTGTGGATGATGTCTCAGTGGATACACCCATTTAGCCCAGCAATTAGATATTTTGTGTATCAACGTACCCAGACAATAGATATCCAGGTATCTCCTTAACATGATTTCTAACTGATCCTGGGAGACTGAATTATATGGGTAACAGTATTTGAATTGGTAGATGGAGGAAAACAAGCTATCCTTCTAGGTGCTTGTGGGCACTATCCAATTCACTGGAGATATTAATAACTAAAGCAAAAAGATAGAAGAAGGAGGGACTCACATCTCTGCCTGCCTACCTGTTTGAGCCAGGGTCTAATTCTTCTCATTCTTCTTGGTCTGAGATTAGACCATCAGGTTTCCAAAGATACAACAGGAGACTTCTCACCCTCAGTAACTGTGTGAGCCAATGAATGCATATATGTACACACACACACACACACACACATACACACATACACACACACACATATATATTGCATGCATATACATATATGTATTTATGTATATACATGCACAACACATATTTCATATATACATGTAGCACATAACTACTATTCTCTTGAGAACCCTCATACAGAACCCTTCCTCTATATCCATTTATTCAACCTTCAAATTAAGGGTTTTGTATGTCATCCATTCATTGAAAACTCACATATTTAATGTCTATTTTACATTTTCTGTGTGCTCTAGATGCACATAACTGCCTATATAATATACTTAACTTGTGCATCTCATAGGCATTTCAAACTTATCATAATTTTAAATTAATTTCTCTCCTACACTTCTGTTCTTCTAACTCTTTACATGTCAAATAAAGGCAAAAACATTGACACTTAGATAGTCCAGACAAAAACAAGGTGGATGGCTCATTTCTCTCCCAAAGATGACATTCAATACTTCATTAACTCTAGTTCCCACACTCAACTGCTCTCAGTGACATTTACTTTCAGTAGATGCTACCTGGTGAGCATTAAGGAATCCGGGGAGATCCTCAAGTTACTGACCCTGGCATTGTGACCTTGAACTCTCCTACCTTCAACAGCAATTTTGTTCCCACTCCTTGAGAATTTACAACAGGATTCTTTAGAATTAAGCATCATGCTTGCCTCATGGAAAACCACTTACAATTACTTTGCAATCTGAACCAACTTGATATTTTTCATCAAATATCATTTCTACTTGAAGGTATATCTGACACAGTAAAATTTTTCAGACTTAGGGACTCGGCAGGGTATTTTCTAAGAAATAAACAAAAGTTTTTCTGTCACTTCAGGAAAATCACTGCCAGTAATTAGTGACAGGATAAAATTTGATTTTGCAAATGAAAATTAGGATTCTGGAAAACTTATATTTACCATTGTACGGCAGGCTGACTCTCAAAATGAATCTCTCTTTTTTTGGTGAAAATAGTGGGTTATATTAAAATATTTTAATATTACATAAATGTACATCAGTTTTGGGTTATTTGTCATACAGGAATAAATAATGTGTCCACTACATTACTGCATGATATTAAAAGTTAAATAATTTTATTATATTCCAAGTACAAGATAAACAAATTTTTTGCGTACAAGAAACTCACTACCACTAATGCTCAAGGACTTTTCATCCCTTTCAAGGCTTACTTATTGAGTAGGTATCTGCCAGGTTTTTATCATGTAACTGTTTATATAGTCTCATTGTTATGTCAATCATCCCTGTTTTGAACAAAGGAAACTCTATATACATAGGTAAGGGAGTTTGATTCAGCCATAAATAAAGAAGAATAAAATGATGTCTCTTGAAGGAACTGGATGGAACTAAGGATCATTACAGAAACCAAAAAGAAGTCAGTCTCACAAGGACACATTTCTAGTGTTTTTGCTCAAATGTAGAAATTCAGCTGGAGGAGGAAGAACATGAAAATAAAGGAAGTGGTGATGAATATGGAAGGGAAAAATCAGGGTAAAGTAAGAAATTGGTAACAAATGGAGTATTATCAAAAAAAAGCATATTGTAGGCAAGTGTGAAAATTTTATAATGAAGCCCATATTTTTAAATAATTAATACTAATTATTAAAATATTTATTCAAAAGCATCAATTATACAGTTTAAATATAGCACAACTAATATGTATCATTATCTGTAAAGCTAATAAAATGATTCATCTTTACAAATGTTGGTTTATGTAAGGCTAAATTATATCCAAATGTTTTGACCATAAAAATCACAAATGACTTTCTCCCATGGTAACTGCCTGAAGACATGGAAGTGTACCGGGAACATGACAAGCACATGCCCAGGTCAGCTTACATACATTTGTCCTCTGTGTATGATATGTTATTCTTTCTGAAATGGATGTGATTTGCTTCCTACCTTCATTCTCGTGTCTACCCAGATACTACATCAAAGACACTTTCTCTCATAACCTCACATCAGAAATAATAGTGCACAGTGACAGTGATTTCACTTTTTCTCTTTTCTGTTATCACTCTTACTATGAAATTTTTAACATATGAAAATACCATATCACACCTAGCATACACCAATCACCTGGATATTTTTATTAACATTTGATATTAATTATATTCTTTTCCAGATTTCGTTGCCCTTTTAAATATCTAGGTGTTGTGATATATACCATACATACACTTCTTTGAAATGTAAGGACATTTTCTTATGTCACAATGCAGCTGTCACATTTCACACACTAACAGCTCCCTCATGAAATAGACTTTTGTGGATAATATGCAATGCAGTTGTTTAGGTACAGCTTTTCTAAAACTTAGGTTTCTAAACTGAAATTGATTTTATTACTCCAAAGAACAAAATTTACAACAACATCAACAAAATGTCATATTTTTAGGGCCTGGTATCCTGACTAAATATTAGGTATTACTGATACTTTCTGTTTTATCTATACTAGTGTTTGGGCAATGCTGTCATTTTAGCTAGTGTTAGTTTTGTTTCCATGGTGACCAATGATGGGAAATGCTTTTATTCATGCCTAGTTTCCACCCATGAGTCTCCTTTTATGAGGTAGAGTGCTTATTATTGCATTTTTACCATTTTGCTGTTATTTTCTTTATAATCTGTCATAATAACATTTTGTGGATATTTCACTACTGTCTTTCTTTCTATAGCTGTCTTTTTTAACAATATATATTCTAAATTTTGTGTAGAACTTACTGGACTATCAACCTTTTAAAATTTTTTTTAATATTTGTTTTTGTGATGTTTTCTATGTCCTTGCTGAGAAATATTTACTTAGATTCACCCACAAGTATATTCTTTTGTGTTTGCTCCTGGGAACTTTCATGTATGAGCTTACTGTCTATTTCAAAGCTCTTTTGGCGTAAGGTGTGAAATAAGTTTTGAAGCTCATCTTTCCACTTGAGTATCCAGCTGGGTTTATTATCAAAAGGATATTTTCATCTCACCAGAATGCACCAAGAGTTCATAAGTACTTGGAGGTGGTTTGGTCATTGGGAAACACGAGATGACACCAAAGTGAATAGAATCTTACAGAGCACATGGCTGTCAAGGACACAGCACACAGGGAAAAACTGAGCTGTGTCAGACTGTACAAAACTAAACTAAATCATAACTTGATATTATGTGAGTTTCTTTGTGAGATTCTAGAATATAAAAAAATTGGTATGTTTTCAGATCACTTGAAGTTTGATTTAAAGTTTATGAATTTGTTGATATTGTGATATCCATATTTTTTCCTGCCTTGGAAATGGGCAGAATATGCTGAACCTTAATTTTTAAACCTTCATGACAGAATAATTTTATGTTTAAAATGTCTAAAAAATAACTAATGGTGAAAAGGGTGGTGGAGTAGAAGAAATGCTAATGAAATGCTGAGAGCTGAAAAACTTGGTTGGATAAAGACTAGATATAGCATTTTATTTTAAGCATACAATTCTCTATATTGTTTGAAACTATTTCAAAGCAAGTTACTATAGAAAGGAATTATTCAGAGTTGCATAAATAAGGGATAAGACATTTTGCAAGTAACTGCAACACATTTTGAATTTTGGTAAAATACATCAGTCATAAAAATGTTCTTAGCTTCTGATTTACCAATCTAATTCTTGAGTATTTATAAAATATTAATCATAGTGAATGAAGTATGTATAAAATATATCATAGAATTATATATGAGGAAAAAAGGTTGAGTGTGTCTTAATTTTGAACACTGAGGGACATCTTTTTTTTTTATTCTTTTTAATTCGATATAATTTATTTACATTTCAAATGATTTCCCCTTTTCTAGCCCCCGACTCCCCGAAAGTCCCGTAAGTCCCCTTCTCTTCACCTGTCCTCCCACCCACCTCTTCCCACTTCCCCGTTCTGGTTTTGCCGAATGCTGTTTCACTGAGTCTTTCCAGAACCAGGGGCCACTCCTCCTTTCTTCTTGTACCTCATTTGATGTGTGGATTATGTTTTGGGTATTCCAGTTGTCTAGGTTAATAACCACTTATTAGTGAGTGCATACCATGATTAACCTTTTGAGTCTGGGTTACCTCACTTAGTATGATGTTCTCTAGCTCCATCCATTTGTCTAAGAATTTCATGAATTCATTGTTTCTAATGGCTGAATAGTACTCCATTGTGTAGATATACCACATTTTTTGCATCCACTCTTCTGTTGAGGGATACCTGGGTTCTTTCCAGCATCTGGCAATTATAAATAGGGCTGCTATGAACATAGTAGAGCATGTATCCTTATTACATGGTGGGGAATCCTCTGGGTATATGCCCAGGAGTGGTATAGCAGGATCTTCTGGAAGTGAGGTGCCCAGTTTTCTGAGGAATCGCCAGACTGCTTTCCAGAGTGGTTGTACCAATTTGCAACCCCACCAGCAGTGGAGGAGTGTTCCTCTTTCTCCACACCCTCTCCAACACCTGCTGTCTACTGAATTTTTAAACTTAGCCATTCTGACTGGTGTAAGATGAAATCTTAGGGTTGTTTTGATTTGCATTTCCCTAATGATTAATGAAGTTGAGCATTTTTTAAGATGCTTCTCCACCATCCGAATTTCTTCAGGTGAGAGTTCCTTGTTTAACTCTGTACCCCATTTTTAATAGGGTTGTTCGGTTTTCTGGAGTCTAACTTCTTGAGTTCTTTATATATATTGGATATTAGCCCTCTATCTGATGTAGGATTGGTGAAGATCTTCTCCCAATTTGTTGGTTGCCGATTTGACCTCTTGATGGTGTCCTTTGCCTTACAGAAACTTTGTAATTTTATGAGGTCCCATTTGTCAATTCTTGCTCTTAGAGCATACGCTATTGGTGTTCTGTTCAGAAACTTTCTCCCTGTACCGATGTCCTCAAGGGTCTTCCCCAGTTTCTTTTCTATTAGCTTCAGAGTGTCTGGCTTTATGTGGAGGTCCTTGATCCATTTGGATTTGAGCTTAGTACAAGGAGACAAGGATGGATCAATTCGCATTCTTCTGCATGCTGACCTCCAGTTGAACCAGCACCATTTGTTGAAAAGGCTATCTTTTTTCCATTGGATGTTTTCAGCCTCTTTGTCGAGGATCAAGTGGCCATAGGTGTGTGGGTTCATTTCTGGATCTTCAATCCTGTTCCATTGATCCTCCTGCCTGTCACTGTACCAATACCATGCAGTTTTTAACACTATTGCTCTGTAGTATTGCTTGAGGTCAGGGATACTGATTCCCCCAGATTTTCTTTTGTTGCTGAGAATAGTTTTGGCTATCCTGGGTTTTTTGTTGTTCCAGATGAATTTGATAATTGCTCTTTCTAACTCTGTGAAGAATTGAGTTGGGATTTTGATGGGTATTGCATTGAATCTGTATATTGCTTTTGGCAAAATGGCCATTTTAACTATATTGATTCTACCAATCCATGAGCATGGGAGGTTTTCCCATTTTTTGAGGTCTTCTTCCATTTCCTTCTTCAGAGTCTTGAAGTTCTTGTCATACAGATCTTTCACATGTTTGGTAAGAGTCACCCCAAGATACTTTATATTGTTTGTGGCTATTTTGAAGGGGGTCATTTCCCTAATTTCTTTCTCAGCCTGCTTATCCTTTGAGTATAGGAAGGCCACTGATTTGCTTGTGTTGATTTTATAACCTGCCACTTTGCTGAAGTTGTTTATCAGCTGTAGGAGCTCTCTAGTGGAGTTTTTTGGGTCACTTAGGTAGACTATCATGTCGTCTGCAAATAATGAAAGTTTGACTTCTTCCTTTCCAATTTGTATCCCTTTGACTTCCTTATGTTGTCGAATTGCCCGAGCTAGTACCTCAAGTACAATATTGAAAAGATAAGGAGAAAGGGGGCAGCCTTGTCTGGTCCCTGATTTCAGTGGGATTGCTTCAAGTTTCTCTCCATTTAGTTTGATGCTGGCTACCGGTTTGCTGTATATTGCTTTTACTATGTTTAGGTATGGGCCTTGAATTCCTGTTCTCTCCAAGACTTTAAGCATGAAGGGATGCTGAATTTTGTCAAATGCTTTTTCAGCATCCAATGAAATGACCATGTGGGTTTGTTCTTTGAGTTTGTTTATGTAGTGGATTGTATTGATGGATTTCCGTATATTGAACCAACCATGCATTCCCGGGATAAAGCCTACTTGATCATGGTGGATGATCGTTTTGATGTGTTCTTGGGTTCGGTTGGCAAGAATTTTATTGAGTATTTTTGCATCGATGTTCATAAGGGAAATTGGTCTGAAGTTCTCTTTCTTTGTTGGATCTTTGTGTGGCTTTGGTATCAGCATAATTGTGGCTTCGTAGAAGGAATTGGGTAGTGTTCCTTCTGTTTCTATTTTGTGGAATAGTTTGAAGAGTATTGGTGTTAACTCTTCTTTGAAGGTCTGATAGAATTCTGCACTGAAACCATCTGGTCCTGTGCTTTTTTTGGTTGGAAGACTTTCTATGACTCCTTCTATTTCTTTAGGCATTATGGGACTGTTTAGATGGTCTAGTTGGTCCTGATTTAATTTTGGTATTTGGTATCTGTCAAGGAAATTGTCCATTTCCTCCAGATTCTCCAGTTGTGTTGAGTATAGTCTCTTGTAGTAGGATCTGATGATTTTTTGGATTTCCTCAGTTTCCGTTGTTATATCTCCCTTTTCATTTCTAAGTTTGCTAATTTGGATACTTTCTCTGTGCCCTTTGGTCAGTCTGGCTAAGGGTTTATCTATCTTGTTGATTTTCTCAAAGAACCAGCTCCTGGTTTTGTTGATTTTTTGTATGGTTCTCTTTGTTTCTACTTGATTGATTTCGGCCCTGAGTTTGATGATTTCCTGCCTTCTACTCCTACTGGGTGAAATAGCTTCTTTTTGTTCCAGGACTTTCAGGTGTGTCATTAAGCTGGTAATGTATGCTCTCTCCATTTTCTTTTTGGAGGCACTCAGGGCTATGAGTTTTCCTCTTAGCACTGCTTTCATTGTGTCCCATAGATTTGGGTATGTTGTGTTTTCATTTTCATTGTGTTCTAAAAAGTCTTTAATTTCTTTCTTTATTTCTTTCTTGACCAAGGTATCATTGAGTAGAGTATTGTTCAGTTTCCATGTGTATGTGGGTTTTCTGTTGTTTCTGTTGCTATTGAAGACCACTTTTACTCCATTGTGATCAGATAGGAGGTATGGGATTAGTTCGATCTTATATTTGTTGAGGTCTATCTTGTGACCAATTGTATGGTCGATTTTGAAGAAGGTACCATGAGGTGCTGAGAAAAAGGAATATTCTTTTGTTTTAGGATAGAATGTTCTATATATATATATATATATATATATATATATATATATATATATATATATATATATATATATATATCTGTTAAATCTAATTGGTCCAAAGCTTCAATTAGTTTCATTGTGTCCCTGTTTAGTTTCTGTTTTCCTGATCGGTCCATTGAGGAAAGTGCAGTGTTGAAGTCACCCACAATTATTGTGTTAGGTGCAATGTGTGCTTTGAGCTTTAATAAAGCTTCTTTTACGAAAGAGGGTGCCCTTGCATTTGGAGCATAGATGTTCAGATTGAGAGTTCTTCTTGTTGTATTTTTCCTTTGACCAGCAAGAAGTGTCCCTCAGAGTCTCTTTTGATGACTTTGGGTTGAAAGTCAATTTTATCTGATATTAAAATGGCTACTCCAGCTTGTTTCCTGAGACCATTTGCTTGTAAAATTGTCTTCCAGCCTTTTACTCTAAGGTAGTGTTTGTCTTTGACCCTGAGGTGTGTTTCCTGTAAGCAGCAAAATGTAGGGTCCTGTTTGCGTATCCAGTCAGTTAGTCTGTGTCTTTTTATTGGGGCATTAAGTCCATTGATGTTAAGAGATATTAAGGAATAGTGATTGTTACTTCCTATCATTTTTGACATTATTTTTTAAATTTGATTGCTTAACTTCTTTTGGGTTTCATGAAAGGTTACTATCTTGCTTTTTCCAGGGTGAAGTTTCCCTCCTTGTATTGGTGTTGTCCTCCTATTATCCTTTGTAGGGCTGGGTTTGTGGATAGATATTGGGTAAACTTGGTTTTGTCATGAAATATCTTAGTTTCTCCATCTATGGTGATTGAGAGTTTTGCTGGATATAGTAGTTTTGGTTGGCATTTGTGTTCTCGTAGAGTCTGCATGAGATCTGCCCAGGACCTTCTAGCCTTCATAGTCTCAGGTGAAAAGTCTGCTGTGATTCTGATAGGTCTTCCTTTATATGTTACTTGGCCTTTTTCTCTTACTGCCTTTAATATTCTTTCTTTGTTTAGAACATTTGGTGTTTTGATTATTATGTGACGGGAAGTATTTCTGTTCTGGTCCAGTCTGTTTTGGAGTTCTGTAGGCTTCTTGTATATTCATGGGCATCTCTCTCTTTAGGTTAGGGAAGTTTTCTTCCATAATTTTATTGAAGATATTTGCTGGCCCTTTAAGTTGCAAATCTTCACTCTCATCTATGCCTATAATCCTTAGATTTGGTCTTCTCATTGTGTCCTGGATTTCCTGGATATTTTGGGTTATAAGCTTTTTGCATTTTGCATTTTCTTTAACTGTTGAGTCCATGGTTTCTATGGAATCTTCAGCATCTTAGATTCTTTCTTCTATCTCTTGTATTCTGTTGTTGATATTTGCATCTCTGTCCCCTGATTTCTTCCCAGGGCTTTCTATCTCCAAAGTTGTCTCCCTTTGAGTTTTCTTAGTTGTTTCTACTTCTGATTTTAGATCCTGGATGGTTTTGCTTAGCTCCTTCACTTGCTTGTTTGTGCTTTCCTGTAATTCTTTAAGAGATTTTTGTGTTTCCTCTTTCATGACCTCAGCCTGTTGACCAAAGTTCTCCTGTATTTCTTTAAGTGTTTTTTGTCTTTCCTCATTGTTGGCTTTTGTATTCTCCTGGATTTCTTTCAATGATTTTTGTGTTTCCCTTGCAAGGGCTTCTAACTTTTGATCCATTTTTTCCTGAATTTCTTTAAGTATGTCCTTCATGTGTTCCTGTACCAGCATCATGACGAGTGATTTTTAAATCCAAATCTTGTTTTACTGGTGTGTTGGGGTATCCAGGGCATGCTGGTAGAGGAGAATTGGGTTCAGATGTTGCCATATTGCCTTGATTTCTGTTAGTGATGTTCCTGCGTTTGCCTTTTGCCATCTAGTTCTCACTGGTGTTACTTAGTCTTGTCAGTGCTGGACTCACCAGTGCAAGCTGCCCCTTCCCAGTTGGCCTCTGGTGCACAGCTTACCCCCTGCACTGCCTGTAGACAGGGTGCTGCTGCCCAGGCTCTTCAGGTCCCGAAGCAGGCACCCGAAGGCTCCCGCTGGTGCCCGCTGGATTCACTGGAGCACACTGACTTCTCCCAGCTGGCCGCCCGGAATCCCCTCTAGCCTCTTGCAGGACCTGGAGATGTGGTGCTGCTGCCCAGGCTGATCTGGATCTCAGACTGTCCGATGTCACTGGATTTCGAAATCAAGATTGAGAGGCCAAGTTCTGAAGTAGCTTCTATGCAGCGAAAGGCTCCACAAAACCGCAGCTGTTTTTCAGCCCGGCTGGTCAGTGAAGGTCAGTGGTCGTGGGCACAGGGCCTAACTGGACCCTGTGTCGCCTTGGTTCCACTGCTGATGGCCCTTCAGCTGGACCAGCCACTGCTGTACTGCCGCCGCCGCTGCCGCCGCCGCTGAGGGACATCTTAAGTAAATCACATCAGATAACCTAATAGAGAATTAAAATAAAATATGCTTAAGAACAGAAGATAAAATTACATCCATGCTTGTAATTAAGTAATACAAAATTTAGTTATTGAAAATTTTAAATGTTTGTTCATCCTACAACAAGTACTGTGTCCCCTCAACACCAAACATTTTTAAGGAAAGTCAGGCAATAGATGCCTACAAAGTCCTTGAGTTTGAAATGCAATAGAAATCAATTAAATGTTTAAGAACAGTTATCAGGGGATGTTTTAATTACTTCCATTCATTAACATAGAAGAAAATGTCAAGGGAACACGGGAACAGTTAAAATGTGTGCAGAAACTGGAGCAGTGCATAGAGATAACATCTATCTCTTCTGCTTAAATACTTTGTACTATGCAAAATACATGTAATAATAATTACCTATTTGGTGGTAGTAGAAGAAAGATATTCTGGAGAAAAAGTAAAGTTAGTGTAAGGAAGTGATTACAAAAGTTATTATATTGGCACATCATGTGTAAATTAAAAAGCCTATGGCCTTTGTGTTAGGCAGGAAACAGAAGTTGGGACATCCAGGAGAAGAAAGGATTCTGGGAGGAAGCCAGTAGGGGATTTGCCTGGGAAAATGTAACAAGACACATGCATGGTACCTGAGCACAGTTAAACAGCCATGTGTTAGAATATAGATTAGACTAAATAGGATCATTCAAGTTTCTGTCTAATAAGAGAAGAGCCTAGCTATATGGCCATGTTATTTGTAAATATATTTTGAGTCTGAGTCTTATTTCTGGGTGCATGCAGGTGAGAGAAAGAGCCAGGTCCAACTTCTACAATTAGTTGACTTCAAGACAAATCACCTTGAAATTTTTCAAAACTGATAATTTTATTAGCAAAGAAAGAAAAATTGAAGGGGGAAATCTGCTTATTTGTGAAGAATGATGAGGTACACAATAAGTATGTTTTACCTAGCATGGCAACAAACTTTTAAGAAAGTATTCATTTGGGAATATTGTGACAGGGAGCTCAGCTTCGCAGATGGTAGAAAGCATTGGTAAGTGGATGTACTTGTATTTTTAAGTCAACATCTTAAAAGCAGAGATTCAGAAGCAAAATAAATAAAGCTTTAAGAATTTTAAATGTCATTCCACTTGATATAGGTATGTTTCTGGGTTTTCATCTGAAAATCTATACCTTTTAAGGTTTACTCAGTTTTTACCTAACACCATTGACATGACCAGAAATATATATTTAATGTTCTCTAAACCTTTAAACTCTTCAGATCAAGAGGTAAAGTTTGGAAGTTCAATTCTTGTCATGGCAGGCCTGTCCTAAATGGCACTAATGTCTTTATAAAAAAGACTCCACGGATCATCCTGGCTCAGTCCCCTACCATGTAAGTTTGCAGCGACTCAGAAACTTAATACAAAATGTCACTGTCACGTAGCCATGTTAGCAATCTAACTTCAGACTAACAACCTCAACAAAATGAGAAGTAAATTCTACTCTTTGCAGGCAATAGCCTTTGCTGCTTTGTTCCTGGGGCCTAAACTGGCAAAGACAATTTTTCTGTTCTTTTTATTTTTCTATTCATTTTATTTCTCCATGGTTTTGTTTGTTTCATGTTTCTGCATCCTTCTGATTTTTCTTTCTTTTTTTTTTTTTACTTTGGGAATTATAATTACATTTCTCCCTTTCCTCTCCTCTCTCCAAACTCTTCCATATAAGTACCCACCCCACTGCCCTCCCTCCAGGTCACCCCTAAAAGCCCCTCCCACCACCTCCTCCTCTTTCCCTTTTGAGAGGGCAGAGCTCCTGCTGGGTGTTTCCCAATGCTAATACATCAAAGCTCTGCAGGGCTAGGCCCATCCACTCCCACAAAGGCCAGACAAGGCATCCCAGCTAATAGAACATATCTCACAGACAGGCAACAGCTTTTGGGATAGCCACTGCTCCAGTTGGAGAAACTTTACAAAGACTGAGCTGCACATATGCTACATATGTTCAGGAGGCCTAGGTCCACACCAGCCATGTATGCTCTGTGGTTGGTAGTTCAGTCTCTGAGCCACCAAGATGCCAGATTAGTTGACTCTGTTGGTCTTCCTGGGGAGCTCCTATTCCCTTCAAGGTCCTAGATACTTCCTCCAACTTTCCACAAGTCTCAAGTTGGTCTTAATATTATTAAGTCATTCCCCTTGTCTCTGCTCCATCTCCTGTCCCTGCATTTCTTATAGAAAGGATAAAGTTTGGTCAAAAGTTGGGTGAATGGGTTGGTGTCTCTATTGATCTACTAGGGTTCCTGCCTGGATATAGGAGGTAGCCTCTTCAGGTACCATATACCCACAGTTGTGAGTCTTGGCTAAGGTCACCTCCCCCCTCCCCGTTGATTCCTGGGTGCCTTGACCATTTCAGTCTCTGGTATGTCTTCTAAATGCTCCCTACCCTCACCCCTGCCACTTACAGATTTCCATTCATTCTCCTGTCCCTTTGGTCTCCTCTCCTGTCTCTCCAGCCTGATCCTGACACCAAATCGGCTTCCTATGGCTATTGTCTTCCCCCTTCTATGTGAGATGTAAGCATCCTGTCTTGGACTTTCCTTCTTATTTCAGTTCCTTGGGTTGATAGAGTGTATAGCATGTACAGGAGTGTACAGGAGTGTATCCTGTACTTTATGGTTAATATCCACTTATAAGTGAGTAAATGCTATGCACGTATTTTTAGATTTTGGTTACCCCACTCAGTATGGTATTCTCAAATTTCACCCATTTGCCTGGTAATTTTATGATTTTTTTAAATAGCTGAATAGTATTCCATTGTGTAGATGTACCATAATTTCTTTATCCATTCTTCACTTGAGGGAGATCTAAGTTGTTCCAGTTCCTGGCTATTACAAATAAAGCTGCTATGAACATAGTTGAGCAAGTGCCCCTATAGGACATCTTTTGGGTTTATACCCAGATGTGGTACAGCTAGGTCTTGAGATAGAACTATTTCCCAGTTTTCTAAGAAAGCATCAGATTGAATTCTGAAGTGGTTTTACAAGTTTGGACTCCCAACAGCAATGCAGAAATGTTACCCTTGTTCCTCACCCTTGCCAGCATATGCTGTCACCTGAGATTTTTATCTTAACTTCTGACTGGTGTTAAGGTGAATTCACACGGTTTTAAATTCACATTTTTATGATGATTAAGGACTTTGAAATTTTCATTTCAAGCTTCTTGGCCTTTCTAGATTCCTCTGTTGAAAAGTCTCTGTTTAGCTCATAATGCATTTTTGATTGGGTTATTTTGGTTATTGATGGCTACCTTGACTTCTTTATATATTTTGGATATTAGCCCTCTGTCAGATATATTGTTGGTGAAGATCATTTCATCTGTAGGCTGTTTTTTGTTCTATTTTGACATCCTATTTGACAACAAAAAATTGACAATGTCTTTTGCCTTACAAAAGCTTTTCAGGTTCATGAGATCCCATTCATCAGTTGTTGATCTTAGAGTCTGACACATTGATGTTCAGTAAGATGTCCCCTATACCAATTAGTTCAAGGTTATTCCCACTTTCCATTATTAGATTTAGATTATCTGGTTTTGTATTGATGTCTTTAATCCACTTGGACTTGAATTATGCGCAGGTTGATAGATGTGAATCTATTTGCGTTCTTCAACATGCAGAAATCCAGTTAGATCAACACTATTTGTTAAAGATGTTTTCTGTTTTTCCAATGTATGGTTTTGTCTTCATTGTCAAAGGTTAAGTGTCCATAGGTATGTGGGTTTTATCCAGGGGCTCAATTCTATTGATCATTGATCAGCCTGTCTTTTCCTAAACCAATACCATGCAGTTTTTATTACTATTATTCTATAGTACAGAGTTCTTTTATTGTTTTAGCTATTCTGGATTTTTGATTGTTGGTGGTGGTGGTGGTGGTGATGGTGGTGGTGGTAGTAGTAATGGTGGTAGTGGTGGTGATGGTGGTTGGTTGGTTGGGTATTTTTTTGCTTGTTTTTTCCATTTAAAGAAATATGAAAGAATTGTGTTGGAATTTTGATGGAAATTGCATTGAATCTGTTGATTTCTTTTGGTAAGATAGCTATTTTCTTACCAAACTGTTATTCTTTACATAACCGTAAAGAATTATTCCTACTGATCCATGAGCATGCCTGATATCTTCCTCAGTTTCTTTCTTCTGCAACTTGAAGTTCTTGTCATATAGGTCTTTCATTTGCTTGACTTGAATTAGACGAAGATACTTTACATTATTCATGGCTATTGAGAAGAGCCCTAAGTTATTTCTCAGCCAGTTATCATTTCTATAAAGGAGGGGGTATTTTTTCAATTATATTTTTATCCAGCCACTTTACTGAAGTTCTTTATCAGCTCTAGGAGTTCCCTGGCAGAATTTTTGGAGTCTCATTTTTTGTTGTCTCATTGATGTGATTTGGATTTTAAGTACTCTATTAAATAGATAGCAGCCTTGTCTTGTCCCTGAGTTTAGGAGAACTGCTTTATGCTTTTATCCATTTTTTCAATATTGACTATTGGTTTGCTGTATATTTCTCCTTGTATGCTTAGGTATACATCTTATATCCCGGATCTAAGACTTTTAACATGAATAGGAAGTTGGTTTTTGTCAAGGACTTTTTCAGCATCTAATGAGATGATCATGTGATTTTTTTCTTTTAGTATGTTTATATGGCAGATTACCTTGATGGATTTTTCATATATTGACTCATCCCAGCATCTCTGGGATTAAGCTTACTTGGTGATGGTAGATGATGTTTTTGATGTCTTTCTGGAATCAGTTGAGTATTTCTTCATCAATATTCATATGAGAAATAGGTCTGAACTTTGTTAAGTCTTTGTATGGTTTAGGTATCAAGGTGTCTATGGTCTCACAAAATGAGTTTGGCAGTCTTCCTTCTGTTTCTATTTTGTGGAATACTTTGAGGAATATTGATATTAGCCATTCCTTGAAAGTCCAATAGAATTCTGTGCTGAAACCATATGGCCCAGGGCTTTTTTTGCTTAGGACACTTTTAGTGACTGCCTCTATATTCTTAGGGATTATAAGCATACTTAAATAGTTTACCTAATCTTAATATAATTTTGTATAACTTTGTATGTAGTACCTATCCTAGAAAATCATCCATTTCATTAAGGTTTTTCGGTTTTGTAGAGTACATGTTTTTGAAATAAGACTTATTGATTTTTTTTTAAATTTCTCCAATATCTGTTGTTACATCTCACTTTTTAATTCTGATTTGTTTATTTACTCTCTCTCTCTCTCTCTCTCTCTCTCTCTCTCTCTTAGCTTGGCTAAAGGTCTGTCTATCACGTTCATTTTTCTCAAAGAGCCAATTCTTGGTTTTGTTGATTCTTTATATTGTTTTCTTCATTTTTAATTGATTGAGTTTAACCCTGATTTTAATTATTTCCTGCCTTCTACTCCTCTTCATTGTGTTCACTTCATTTTTTTTCTAGACCTTTCAGATATACTTTTAAATTGCTGATATGAGAACCTCTAATTTCTTTATGTGTGTACTTAGTGCTATGAACGTTCTCCTTAGCACTGCTTTCATTGTGTCTTATGAGTTAGGCTATGTTGTGCCTTTATTTTCATTGAATTCTAGAAAGTCTTTAATTTCTTCCTTGTTTTCTTACCTGACCCATAAATCATTGAGTCAGGAGTTGTTCAGTTTTCATGAGTATAGAGACTTTCTGGTATTTCTCTTATTGTTGAAGTCCAACTTTAATTGACAATGGTCTCATACATGAAAGGCATTATTTCAGTTTTTTGTATCTGCTGAGGCTTGATTTGTAACTGACTATATGTTCTATTTTAAAGATACATCCATTAGGTAAATTCTTTTGTGTTGGAGTAAAATATTCTATAGATGTTTGTTAGGTCCATTTGATTCATAACGTTGGTTAGTTTCATTATTTCTCTGTTTAGTTTTTATCTTGATGACCGGTTATAAGGTAAGAGTGGGGTGTTGAAGTCTCCCAATATTAATGTGTGATGTTTAATGTGTGATTTATACTTTAACAATATTTCTTTTCCAAATGTGGATGCTTTTGTGTTTGGTGCAAAGATATTCAGAATTGAGATATCATCTTGGTAATTTTATTTTCCTTTGATGAATTTGAAATGTCCTTCCCTATTTCTTTTGATTAATTTTGGTTTAAAGTCCATTTTATTAGATATTAGAATGACTATTCCAGCTTTATTCTTGGGTCCCTTTGCTTGAAGAACTTTTTTCCAACCTTTGACTCTGGGTGTTTTTCTTATACACAGCAGCATGGTGGAATCTGTGTTTTTTATCCATTATGTTAGCCTGTGTTATTTTATTTGGGGAATTGAGCCCATCAATGTTGATAGGTATTGATGACCATTGACTATTAATCCCTGTTATTTTGATGGTGGTGGTGTGGTCCATCAGAGCATCATGGCGGTAAGAGCATGTAATGGAAATATTCTTACCCTGTGGAAAACAGAAATCACAGCAAAGAAGCATGTTCCTTCAACTAACTTCATGGACAATGAACTGTACAATAAGTACATATTTTATACATCTCAAACATTTTTACTTAGCTCCATTCATCAAGAATCTTTGCATAAATGCAGATTTCTAGTTAGCCATTTTCCCCAAACACATAGAGAATCTAACACCCTCACTGATATTGACCCTTACTATTTCTGATGAGACAATTGTTATCATTGTGTGGATATATTATTTTCTCTCTAATTGACTTTAGATTTTTTCTTTGTTCTTGTTTTTTAAGTTATTTAAAGCATTTCTGACAAGGTTTCATTTTTATTAGTGTTGGCCACTTTTTATATTTATGACTCTCATTCCATGTGAATGTGATTGGTCTGAACTTTTCTCTTTTTACCTTTTCTCCAGATTCCCCTCCAATTACACATATATGTAATCAGTTCTCAGTGTCCCTTATATTGTACTCCTCATTGTTTTAATCATCTTTTTTCCAGATCAGATACTTTCTAGTGATGAATGTACAACTTTCACATATACTTTCTTCTAGAAAAATTATTTTCTTTTCAAATATTTTGCTATTAATTATAGGGTTTTTTGTGTCACTTGTAATGAACATATTTTTTCAAAATACTGTGTTTTTATTGATAAGTAGCATAGTATTTTTGTACTTGTATTTCTGTTTTTGAAATCAGGAGAAAGGAAACGTGCATTATATAGGTTCATATGAAAATGTAAATTCTTCTCTTTTCAAATTTTCTTTTTTATACATGAATATAATGTATTTTGATATGTACTATCTATATTTCTCCTACTTTATTCCCCCTTTATCTTCTATACCTCTTGCTTGCCTGATTCATTCACTCACTACTCTCTCCATTTTCTTTTAATTATACTAACAGAGCCTTCTTTGTTTCCTGTATGTGCATAGATATAAAATCATCCACCGAAGCATTGAATAGCTTCTGTTTGAATAATGACTTTCTTATCCCTCAAATAGTTATCAATAAAATCTCAACTAGCAGTGTGATTTCATGAACCTCTGTCTCATCTGGGTCTTTGGCTAGCTTGATTTTATATGGGTCTTTAACATCTCAGCCATAGAGACATCATGTGTCATATACAGCAAATATTGTTTAATAGCAGATGTCTACTATCTCTGAGTCTTGCAATATCTCTAACCCCTTTTCTACAGTAAGTTATTTATTTGGGAGGAATGATATGGTAAAGACATCTGTTTTAGACCTGATCACTCCATAATCTCTTACTCTCTGCATATTGCTCAGATTTTGGGTCACTGTGTTAATCACTATCATTCATATTTACACACACATAAACACACATATACATAAATACATACATACATATATATTCTCTGATGAGTGTTAAAAGATGCTCTAATCTATAGACATAAAGATAAGAACTTATGGGGATGCTCATTATTATGTCCATTTAACAGAGAATTAAGGGAATTACTATTCTATTTTATTTTTTCATGCCTTGATTTTCTAATGGAACTAAGTATATTTTCACATTTGTGAATCATGCACAAATTATGCACAATGTGTTTAACACCTACTGTCTCTTTCTCTACAATACTTCTTTTTATTTATAGACATTCTTTATTACATGTGAATGTTTATCCTTCCCTCAGTATAGACCTTTCTTCTCTTGGTAAGCAGTTCCTTAAGAAATATGCGTGGTACTCCACTATGTTCATAGCAGCCTTATTTGTAATAGCCAGGAGCTTAAAACAACCCAGATGTCCCTCAACAGAAGAATGGATACAGAAAATGTGGTACATTTACACAATGGAGTACTACTCAGCTAGTAAAAACAATGAATTCATGAAATTCTTTGGCAAATGAATGTAACCTGAAAATATCATTCTGAGTGAGGTAACCCAATCACAAAAAGAATACACGTGGTATGCACTCACTGAGCACAGAAGCTTGGAATACCCAAGATACAATCCACAGACCACATGAAGCTCAAGAAGAAGGAAGATCAAGTCTATACACTTCAGTCCCTCTTAGAAGGGGGATCAAAATACCCGTGGGAGGAGATACAGAGACAAAGTGTGGAGCAGAAACTGGAGGAAAGTCCATCTAGATACGGCCCCACCTGGGAAACCATCCCATATACAATTACCAAACCCAGACACTATTGTGGATGCCAGAAAGTGTTTGGCACTTGTTGAGACAGCCTGATATAGTTGTCTCCTGAGCAGCTCTGCCAGTGCCTGACAAATACAGAAGTGGATGCTCACAGTCATCCACTGTACTAAGCACAGGGTCTACAATGGAGGAGCTAGAGAAAGGACCCAAGGAGCTGAAGGGGTTTGCAGCCCCATAGGAGGAACAACAATATGAAACAGCCAGTACCCCCAGTGCTCCCAAGGACTAAACCACCAACTAAAGAGTACACATGGAGGGACCCATGGCTCCAGTTGCATATGTAGCAGAGGATATCCTTGTCAAACATCTGACAAGCATCTGAGGAAGAAACAGCCTAAATTGACTTATACAGATGGCAACCTTAGAAACAATATGCATCTTCCATAGAAGGAGTTCCAACTGGTGCAATGGTGGTATAACTGTTGTAGGAGCAACCAAGCATTTTTTTTTATCAGTTCTTAGGCCTTTTCAGAAGATAAAATCCACTTCTCATGCTGTAAGCCCAGTTAAATATTTATGACTGAGATTGTCATAAGATGTGTTTTTGGTATAGCTTACAATAAGCTATACTAAATTGTCTAACTAAATTGAAACAGTATTGAACTTCCTTCTATATACTAATGGCTATACCTATATACAATCTTCATCCAAGAAATTTTTCTTCACAATGAATATGATGAACACAAAGACACTTGGTACTCAAGATACTAAGCATGAGTGCTCAGCCCTCAACAAACATTCACTGCTTCTAAAGATTAAGAAACATGAAGAAGGGTCTGGGAAAAATGTATGAGTCAGAATGTAGGAAGAAGAGTTTTGCAATTTGTTCTTCTAAGAATGATATAACCAGTGAAATCATTCCACAGGGCTACCAGAGAAAGGGGCCATCTAAGACTTGTTCTCTCAACATAAATCAGAGAAAGGTTTGTTTACAAGCACACATGAAGTGGGATGGTTAGTGTGGTTTCCTGTGGTGCGGGAATGCCACTGTATGAATGAAGGTCAGAAGACAACTTTCCAATAAGTTAGTTAGCTTCCTTCTGTGTTGCTTTTGAGGCATTGTCTCTCTTATGATTTCTGATACTGTACTATATGGCAGCTTCTGGGTAATTTTCCCATCTTGGCTTTCCATCCAAGAGCTGGATGAGATGCCAGTACTGAGATTATATATTCCAGCCATCATATCTAACTGTTTTACATGTGTTCTAGGGATTGAACATAGGTTCTCAGGATTGTCTGGCAACTGCATTTTCTAGCCAGTTTGAGTATTTTCCTCAATGCCTATTCTTCCACCTGACACATACAATAACTATCCTTTATTTTATCAGTAAAAAGTAAACTTTATGCCTCTGTTTCATTCTCTCATTTCAGCTCATGATCATTTGGAGGATTCTGCACTGAGTGCACTTTTACTCTCAAGACTTAACTAGATTCTGTGGCTTTTTAATCTTTCTGGATTTATATCCCAGTTTCATATTCACAAGAGAGAGGACCTAACAATTCAGCTGCAAACAACCTGAGTTCTAGTCCAAGTCACAACAGATGTAACTGGTGATCAAAATCTCTATATATTATGGATAGAGCCACTTTGGGTTTGCCTTAGCACCCAGAGAAGCTAAAACTGCTATGAGAAATGGGGGTTTCTTGGTAGAAGCATGACATTGTCTCCATTCTTAATTGACAGAGATTGACCATATCCATTAACAAGCCACTAAATGCTTTTGTCAACAAAAAATAATATGCTTATTAATCAGATAAAGATGCATTCAAATGATAATTGATAACCTTCCAGAGAATGCCATGAAATGAGTCTGTCTACATTGATGATTGAAACTGAAATCCAACCAGCCATTTTAGATTCCAAGGGAATAGTATGTATCAAACACTTCAGGTGTATCCTGGGAGTGAATAATCATAGTCCATTAACCTATGAGAATATTCATCAACTTATAAAAAGATGTCTTAGCTCAAATGCCCCTGAAGCAAACCCAAAAAGCAAACATTTATCACAAGTGATTTCTTAAGGAAGAATTCCAAGGGAAAGGAATATGAAGGCAGAAAAGCCACCAGCAGAAACAAGTGATAAAACCAAGCAAGGATGTAATTACAAGTAAAGCTTCAGGCAAGCTCCTGCTGATGGCTTGGGGACGTCTGGAGTTGAAGGCATGCTTCTGTGCTACCCCACCAGAGGCAAAGTTTCTTTGATATCTTAGCCAGACACCTGCCAGTCATTGTTCCAGCACTAGATTTCCCAGATGATAATGATGCTGTTACAACAGGTGTACTCACAGAGTTTATTATGATACAAAAACTAAAGCAATATAACAGTTATATGCAGCAACCATATTCATAACTCTTGCATATCTAATTATTAAAGAATTTTTAATGCAGCAAAATAAGATTGAGACATTAAATTTTTATATTAGAGGATATAAAACTATGAATATGTATCACAAATCTTATTTAAGAAAGAGAAAAAACAGACATACACGGATAAATAGGCTTATTTTCAACCTCACAGTCTGTAATTTCATATCTATATAATATAATACTATTGTACTATTGTACATTCATTGTCACAGAAGGAAAAGAAGCTGGAGCAGAATTAAGTGGGTGGAGAAGTGCTGGCAGCAGTACATATCAATATAAATAAGCAAATTTAGTCTCAACATCACATCTCTTATTGTCTACTGTCAATAGGAAACCGAAAAGTATTTTCTCGCCTTTTTTCCACTTTCTTCAGTCAGAAATTTGATATTTGCTCCCTGCTTTATAGAACAATATTTTAACCACAACTTTGACCTGAGATATCCTGACATCCTTAAATATGCCATGACTATGTGTGTCTGGGGTCTGAGGCATTTATAGGCATGTGTGTCAGAGTATATGCATATGCAAATCACTGAATACACTTTCATTCTTATAAGATATATATATATATACACATATACATACACATATACACATACACACACATTATATATATATATATATATATATATATATATATATATATATATATATATATATATATATATATATACCAACACACATATATACATATAGGTATATATACCTATATGCATATGTATATGTATAGGTATATGTGTATGTATATATGTATATGTATATATGTATATGTATGTGTATGTGTATGCGCATGTGGATATGTGGATATGTATGTATATATATACATATATGTATATATACACACACATATATTCTGTGGTAGATTACAGACTGCAGTGTGTGTGGAAAGTGGAAGAGACAGATTTAAGAAAGGCCTGAGAGTGTGCTACAACAGGAAGACCCAGGCTTCTTTGGACCACTGTTAATAAAGAAAGAGGAAAGAGCATGTCAGCTGCCATCTTCCAGTAGGTGACACTTTTGCTGTGACTTATGAACACCTTCACAGCAGAAGGCCTGGAAGCCAACCAAGATGGCATGGTGAATAAGACAGAGTTAGTCAATAGACAGAGAGCCTCTTCTACACAACTAAGCTAGCTGGCAACTTGTCATTCATATTATTTCCAGTCAAAGAGATTCATTTCTTAAGAAAAGGTCAAATCATTTTCAATAATCAAGTCTGAAAATGAATGTACTCAGAACATCATTTAACAAAGCAAAACAACAAGTCGTTTTCTATTTGGATGGCTCAGAATTGATTAGATGAGTTTTTGTGTAATCTCATGACATGTGGCTGAAATAGAAATTAAAGCATGGTAAATTTCAAGAAGACACACACACACACACACACACACAGAGAGAGAGAGAGAGAGAGAGAGAGAGAGAGAGAGAAAGAGAGAGAGAGAGAGAGACAGAGACAGAGACAGAGACAGAAAGAGACAGAGACCGGGAGACAGAGATGGAGAGACAGAGACAGAGAGACAGAAGAAGAAGAAGAAGAAGAAGAAGAAGAAGAAGAAGAAGAAGAAGAAGAAGAAGAAGAAGAAGAAGAAGAAGAAGAAGAAATAAGAGCTCTAAATGGAAATGAATGACTCTAACTTTAAATATAAGGCTAGCATTTTCACCTTGCTATATAATGCATTTTACATCCTTGGGCAACATGAAGGAACATTATCACCCATGGCTTAAGCCTGTTTCAAAGGAAACTTTCTGATTTCTTTATAAATGGAGTCTAGATTGTACCAGAATATGCAGTCACACACTGCATGGCCACACCATATTTCTTGCCCTATAGGAAGGGATTTTTTGCTTTTTGCTTTTTGTTTGTTTATTTGTTTGGCTTTTGTTTTTTACCAAAGCAAAAATTCTCAGAGGAAGGAAGCATGTGAACATTTATAGGAAATTGTATATTGGCATAAAAGTTACATTGTAGCTTCATTGTCCCTGACAAATATCAACCTTGTTAATTTTAAATTAAAGACCCTTGCCCTAACAATATAAAGCGAAAGCATTTTCTTAATAAGGGATAAGAATTTGATCTGAAGAATAAAGGCCTTGTCTTCATGGTCATGCTAGTTTGTTAGGACAGCCTTAATAAAGAGGCAAGTCAGGAGACATAAACAGGAATGTGCTTCTCACACCCCTGGATACTGAAATCTGGATTAAAAACATGTCAATAAAGTGGATTTCCATGATATCTCTCTGTTGGCATGCAAAAAGAAGTTTCGTGTGTGTGTGTGTGTGTGTGTGTGTGTGTGTGTGTGTGTGTGTATTTAAATCATTTTCCTGCCAAACTCATGTAAGGTTGTAGGTCCTGAGTCCACTCTATCACAGGGCGCTGTCACTTGGGGAGGCAGGACTATGGGATTTTAACTGTGCTTATCCTGCACCCACTGGCAGATGTTGGGCTGTAGGGATGCAGGCTAGAGGCCTGTGAGGAGGATGGGGCCATCTGGTTCTTAAGCTCTCTGAAATCTAGGTGCCACTGGGATCTGTGAAAAAACTGAGAACAGAGTGGGGTGGGTAGGCTGGATCTAGTCCTGGTCATTGTGGGGAGGGAGTTTTGGCTTGTCCCATAGGGAGGGTCCTTGGCATGATGTCAGACTTAATGGCTGGGAGCACCGAGTCCTTCTACAAGATTAAACAGCAGCTTTGTAGGCAAAGGCCTTCTTCATGGCTCCCCAGGCCAGATCCTGATAAAAAGAGATAGCTCATGGTTCTAAATCATTTATTGTCATGCTGGAAAGAGGATGGGTAAAACCACACTCTACTTCACAGGATGGGCCTGAGATTAAATACCTTTTGCAGGGAGGAATATCTGGGAAGGGAATCTTATTGACAAGGCCTCTAGTTACCTCATTAACATGAATATCTCTGTCTTGCACTTAACCACAGATCACATCTCTTTTCCTATTGGTCTGAGATGTTAGGGATGTCTCATTTACATGGGGAAGGGCTTGGGCATGGCAACAAATTTGTAGGGATGGAGGACCTGGGGCTACTGACAGAAGCCTGGTACCTGGGAGCAGGTGAATCTCCTACTGTCCCTTCAGGATCTTCAAAAGCCTTTAGCTCAACTGAGGAACAGGCTACCTCTCATTGCCCCACACTCATATATGCTCATGTTTCTCAAACTTTTATTGATGACAGACATATTTCAGCTGCATCTCTCTAATCATTTTGCTTTATATTAATATTACAGTTAAGGTTTCTATCCCTAAATATATATGCTAAACATCTCTAATATGATATTTGATAAATATGCATGTCTAAGTATGTGATAAACAGGCTCCACTCAGAGACAGCAAGAGCAGGTGCCAATAGAGATAACCACATGGGAAGAGAAAAGCATAAGAACATAAACAACATAAACCAAGGCTACTTGTCATCATCAGATCCAAGCTCTCCCATTACAACAAGTCCTGGATACCCCATCACATCAGAAAAGTAAGATTCAGATTTGACATCACATCTCATGATGATGATGATAGAGGACTTTAAGAAGGAAATAAATTCATTTGGAGTTGAGCTTAGTACAAGGAGACAAGGATGGATCAATTCGCATTCTTCTTCATGCTGACCTCCAGTTGAACCAGGACCATTTGTTAAAAAGGCTATCTTTTTTCCATTGGATGTTTTCAGCCCCATTGTCGAGGATCAAGTGGCCATAGGTGTGTGGGTTCATTTCTGGATCTTCAATCCTGTTCCATTGATCTGCCTGCCTGTCACTGTACCAATACCATGCAGTTTTTAACACTATTGCTCTGTAGTATTGCTTGAGGTCAGGGATACTGATTCCCCCAGAATTTCTTTTGTTGCTGAGAATAGTTTTAGCTATCCTGGGTTTTTTTAGTTAACACTTTCTTATATCTTTCTCTTTCTTCATTCTTCATAGAAGATTGTAAATTCCAATTATCACTAGTCCTTTCTATATTGGTTGAAACAGAATCCTGGTCTCTGAATCTGAGATGAATTCAGCGAGCAAAGGGAAGGAGAGATGAATAAGCCATTGGGAACTTCCCTGTATAGTTTCTGTTTTCCTGATCAGTCCATTGAGGAGAGTGGAGTGTTGAAGCCACTCACAATTATTGTGTTAGGTGCAATGTGTGCTTTGAGCTTTAGTAAAGTTTCTTTTATGAATGAGGGTGCCCTTGCATTTGGCGCATGGATATTCAGAATTGAAAGTTCTTCTTGGTGGATTTTTCCTTTGACCAGCAATAAGTGTTCTTCTGTGTCTCTTTTGATGACTTTAGGTTGAAAGTCAATTTTATCTGATATTAGAATGGCTACTCTGGCTCATTTCCCGAGATCATATCCTTGAAAAATTGTCTTCCAGCCTTTTACTCTAAGGTAGTTTTTGTCTTTGACACTGAGGTGTGTCTCCTGTATGCAGCAAAATGTAGGGTCCTGTTTCCTTATCCAGTCTGTTAGTCTATGTCTTTTTATTGGGGAACGGTCAACAGAAAGCCCACATACACATGGAGGCTGAACAATACTCTACTCAATGATAGCTTGGCCAAAGAAGAAATAAAGAAAGAAATCAGAGACTTTTTAGAATTTAATGAAAATGAAAGCACAACATACACAAATCTTTGGGACACAATGAAAGCAGTGCTAAAAGGAAAACTCATAGCCCTGAATGACTCCAAAAAGAAAATGGAGAGAGCATACACTAGCAGCTTAATGACACACCTGAAAGCCCTGGAACAAAAGAAGCCAGTTCACCCAGGAGGAATAGAAGACAGGAAATCATCAAACTCAGGGCTGAAATCAATCAAGTGGAAACAAAGAGAACCATACAAAGAATCAACGAATCCAGAAGCTGGTTCTTTGAGAAAATCAACAAGATAGATAAACCCTTAGCCAGACTGATCAAAGGGCACAGAGAAAGTATCCAAATTAACAAAATTAGAAATGAAAAGGGGGATATAACAACAGAAACTGAGGGAATTAAAAAAAAATCATCAGATCCTACTAGAAAAGTCAAAAAACTCAACACAACTGGAGAATCTGGAGGAAATGGACAATTTCCAAGAAAGATACCAAATAACAAAATTAAATCAGGACCAAATAGATCATCTAAACAGTCCCATAATCCCTAAGGAAATAGAAGGGGTCATAGAAAGTCTTCCAACCAAAAAAAGCACAGGACCAGGTGGTTTCAGTGCAGAATTCTATCAGACCTTCAAAAAAGACCTAACACCAATACTCTTCAAACTATTCCACAAATTAGAAACAGAAGGAACAATACCCAATTCCTTCTACGAAGCCACAATTATGCTGATACCAAAACCATACAAAGATCCAACAAAAAACAGAACGTCAGACCAATTTCCCTTATGAACATCAATGCAAAAAAAAAAAAAAAAAAAAACTCAATAAAATTCTTGCCAACCGAATCCAAGAACACATCAAAATGATCATCCATCATGATCAAGTATGCTTTATCCCAGGGATGCAGGGTTGGTTCAATATATGGAAATCCATCAATGCAATCTACTACATAAACAAACTCAAAGAAAAAAAACACATGGTCATTTCATTGGATGCTGAAAAAGCATTTGACAAAATTCAGCATCCTTTCATGCTTAAAGTCTTGGAAAGAACAGGAATTCAAGGTACATACCTAAACATAGTAAAAGCAATATACAGCAATTTGGTAGTCAGCATCAAACTAAATGGAGAGAAACTTGAAGCAATCCCACTAAAATCAGGGACTAGATAGGGCTTCTCCCTTTCTCCTTATCTTTTCAATATTGTACTTGAGATACTAGCTCTGACAATTAGACAACATAAGGAGGTCAAAGGGATACAAATAGGAATGGAAGAAGTCAAACTATCATTATTTGCAGATGATATGATAGTTTACCTAAGTGACCCAAAAAACTCCACTAGAGAACTTCTACAGCTGATAAACAACTTCAGCAAAGTGGCAGGTTACAAAATCAACTCAAGCAAATCAGTGGCCTTCCTATACTCAAAGGATAAGCAGGCTGAGAAAGAAATTAGGGAAATGACCCCCTTCACAATAGCCATGGGGTGACTCTTACCAAACATGTGAAAGATCTGTATGACAAGAACTTCAAGACTATGAAGAAGGAAATGGAAGAAGACCTCAAAAAATGGAAAAACCTCCCATGCTCATGGATCGGCAGGATTAATATAGTTAAAATGGCCATTTTGCCAAAAGCAATATACAGATTCAACGCAATACCCATCAAAATCCCAACTCAATTCTTCATAGAGTTAGAAAGAGCAATTCTCAAATTCATCTGGAATAACAAAAAACCCAGGATAGCTAAAACTATTCTCAACAACTAAAGAAATTCTGGGGGAATCAGTATCCCTGACCTCAAGCAATACTACAGAGCAATAGTGTTAAAAACTGCATGGTATTGGTACAGTGACAGGCAAGCTGATCAATGGAACAGGATTGAAGATCTAGAAATGAACCCACACACTTATGGCCACTTGATCCTCGACAAAGGGGCTGAAAACATCCAATGGAAAAAAGATAGCCTTTTCAACAAATGGTGCTGGTTCAACTGGAGGTCAGCATGCAGAAGAATGCGAATTGATCCATCCTTGTCTCCTTGTACTAAGCTCAAATCCAAATGGATCAAGGACCTCCACATAAAGCCAGATACTCTGAAGCTAATAGAAATGAAACTGGGGAAGACCCTTGAGGATATTGGTACAGGGGAAAGTTTCTGAACACATCACCAATAGCATATGCTCTAAGATCAAGAATTGACAAATGGGACCTCATAAAATTACAAAGTTTATGTAAGGCAAAAGACACCAGCAAAAGAACAAATCGGCAACCAACAAATTGGGAAAAGATCTTCACCAACCCTACATCAGATTGAAGGCTAATATCCAATATATACAAAGAACTCAAGAAGTTAGACCCCAGAAAACCAAATAACCCTATTACAAATGGAGTACAGAGTTAAACAAAGAATTCTCACCTGAAGAACCTCGGATAGCTGAGAAGCATCTTAAAAAATGCTCAACTTCATTAGTCATCACGGAAATGCAAGTCAAAACAACCCTGAGATTTCACCTTACACCAATCAGAATGGCTAAGATTAAAAATTCAGGAGACAGCAGGTGTTGGCGAGGATGTGGAGAAAGAGGAACACTCCACCACTGCTGGTGGTGTTGCAAATGGTACAACCACTCTGGAAATCAGTCTGGCGGTTCCTCAGAAAATTGGGCACATCACTTCCAGAAGATCCTGCTATACCACTCCTCGGCATATACCCAGAGGATTCCCCAGCATGTAATAAGGATACATGTTCCACTATGTTCATAGCAGCCCTATTTATAATAGCCAGAAGCTGGAAAAAACCCAGGTATCCTTAACAGAAGAATGGATGCAAAAAATGTGGTATATATACACAATGGAGTACTATTCAGCCATTAGAAACAATGAATTCATGAAATTCTTAGGCAAATGGATGGAGCTGGAGAACATCATACTAAGTGAGGTAACCCACTCTCAAAAGATCAATCATGGTATGCACTCACTAATAAGTGGATATTAACCTAGAAAACTGGAATACCGAAAACATAATCCACTCATCAAATGAGGTACAAGAAGAAGGGAGGAGTGGCCCCTTGTTCTGGAAAGACTCAGTGTGGCAGTATAGGGCAAAACCAGAACAGGGAAGTGGGAAGGGGTGGGTAAGAGAACATGGGGAGGGAAGGGGGCTTATGTGACTTTCGGGGAGTGGGGGGCCAGAAAAGGGGAAATCACTTGAAATGTAAATAAAAAATATATCAAATAATAAAATTTATAAAAAAAGAAAAGAAATACAGGAGAACACAGGTAAACAGGTAGAAGTCCATAAAGAGGAAACACAAAAATCCCTTTTAAAATTACAGGAAAATACAACCAAACAGGTGAAGGAATTGAATGAGACCATTCAGGATCTAAACAGGTAAGTAGAAGCAATAAAGAAATCACAAAGAAAGACAACCCTGGAGATAGAAAACTTAGGAAAAAGATCAAGAGTCATAGACGCAAGCATCACCAACAGAATACAAGAGATAAAAGAGAGACTCTCAGGTGCAGAAGATACCATAGAAAACGTTGACAAGACAGTCAAAGAAAATGCAAAATGCAAAAAGGTCCTAACCCAAAACATCCAGGAAATTCAGGGCACAAATAAGAAGACCAAACCTAAGAAAAGTAGGTACAGAAAAGAGTGAAGAGTACCAACTTAAAGAGCCAGTAAATATCTTCAACAAAATTATAGAAGAAATCTTTTGTAACCTAAGGAAAGAGATACCCATAAACATAAAAGAAGTCTACAGAACACCAAATAGACTGGAGCAGAAAAAAAAAAAAAAAAAAAAAAAAACTCCTTCCACCACATTATAATCAAAACACAAAATGCACAAAACAAAAAATATTAAAAGCAGTAAGGGAAAATGATCAAATAACATATAAAAACAGACCTATCAGAATTATACCAGACTTCTCACTAGAGACTCTAAAGGCCAGAGGATCCTGGAAAGATATCATACAGGCACTAAGAGAATACAAATGCCAGCCCAGAAAAGCTCTCAATCAACATAGATGGAGAAAACAAGATATTCCATGACAAAAACAAATTTACACAATATCTTCCCACGGATCCAGTCCTAGAAAGGATAACAGATGGAAAACATCAACACAAGGAAGGAAGCTACATCCTAGAAAAAGCAAGAAAGCAATCTTTCAACAAACCCAAAAGAAGATAGCCACACAAGCATAATTCCACTTCTAACAACAAAAATAATGGGAAGCAACACTCACTTTTCCTTAATATCTCTCAATATCAAAGGACTCAATTCCCCAATAAGAAGACATAGACTAATGGACTGGATATGTAAACAGACCCAGTATTTTGCTTCATACAGAAAATGCACCTTAGTGACAAAGATAGACACTACCTCAGAGTAAAAGCTTGGAAAATTATTTTCTAAGCAAATGATCCCAAGAAATAATCTGGCGTAGCCATTCTAATATTGAATAAAATCAACTTTCAACAAAAAGTCACCAAAAAAAAAATATAAGGAAGGACATGTCATACTCATCAAAGGAAAAGCCTGCTGAGATGAACTCAATTCTAAACATCTATGCTCCAAATGCAAGAGTACCTACATTCATAAAGAAACTTTACAAAAGTTCAAAGCACACATTTCACCTTACACAATAATAGTGGGAAACTTTAAGATCCCCTCTCAGCAATGGACAGATCATAGAAACAGAAACAAAACAGGGATGCAGTGAAACTATCAGAAGTTATGAATCAAAAGGATTTAACAGATATCTGTAGAGCATTGCATTCTAAAACAAAAGAATATACCTTCTTCTCAGCACCTCATGGACACAGGTGAAAATTTCCTTAAGAAACCACCAATGGCTGATGCTCTAAGATCAACAATAGACAAATGGGACCTCATAAAATTGCAAAGCTTCTGTAAGGCAAAGGACACTTGTCAATAGGATGAAATGGCAACCAACAGATTGGGAAAAGATCTTTACCAATCCTACATTCGATAGGGGTCTAATATCCAATATATACAAAAAACTCAAGAAGTTAGACTGCAGAGAAACAAACAACCCTATTAGAAACTGAGGAACAGAGCTAAACAGAATTCTCAACTGAGGACACTCGAAGGGCTGAGAAGCACTTAAAGAAATGTTCAACATCCTTAGTCACGGGGAAATGAAAATCAAAGTGACCCTGAGATTCCACCTCACACCATCAGAATGGCTAAGATCAAAAACTTAGGAGACAGCAGATGCTGGAAAGGATGTGGAGAAAGAGGAACACTCCTCCATTGCTGGTGGGATTGCAAGCTGGTACAACCACTCTGGAAATCACTCTGGAGTTTCCTCAATGACTTTATGAAATTATTAGGCAAATGGATGGAACTACAAAATATCATCCAGAGTGATGTAACTCAGTCACAAAAGAACACATATGATGTGCACTCATAAGTTGATATTAGCCCAAGAGCTTGGAATATCCATGATATAATTCACAAACCAAACAAATCCTTCTTAGAAGGGGGAACAAAATATATTAGAGGAAATAGGGAGACAAAGAGTGGAGTAGAGACTGAAGGAAAGGTCATCCAGAGACTACCCCAACTGGGGATCCATCCCATATATAGTCACCAAACCCAGACATTATTGCAGATGCCAAGAATGCTTTCTGATAGGAGGCTGATATAGTTGTCTCCTGCGAGCCTCTGCCAGAGCCTGTATAATATAGGATACTCGCAACCAACTATTGGACTGAGCACAGGGTCCCCAAATGGAGGCGTTAGAGAAAGGACCATAGGAAGAACAATAATAACACTGGAGCTCCCCTCCCACTGGAACTCTCAGAGTTCACTCAGAGTTCACCAAGGAGTATGCTGGAGACACCCATGGCTCCATTTGCATATATAGCAGAGGATGGCCTTGTTGGGTATGATTGGGAGAAAAAGCCCTTGGTCCTGTGAAGGCTTGATGCCCCAGTGTAGGGGAGGGCAAGTTGCAGAAGTGGGAGTGGGTGGGTGAGTGGGGGAGCACCCTCATTGACACAGGAGGAGGGAAGATAGGATAGGGAGTTTCTAGAGGGGAAGGAAACCAGGAAAGGTGATAACATTTGAAATGTAAATAAAGAAGATATCCAATAAAGGAAAAAACATCTGTTTTATTCCTATATAGTCAGTAGAATGAGAAAGAACAAAATTTAGAATTCTATATTCTTCTCTATATAATAATTATTATACTTGATGCAATGTATCATGTGAAATGTATATGCATTGACTAGTAGATTGGAATATCTTCCTCACTACCATTATACATGTGAATTTTCTCAATTCAGTATGCAGGAAATCTAAAAACATTATGTCTACACACAATATAGCATTTGAGTATGTAAAAGATTAGATGCTATTTCACAAGCAGGACACTTGTGTATATGAATCACATTTTATAATAATAAAATAATAAGAAAACCACATTAGTCTTAACTGTCAGAACAATGTGGATGATATACAAATCGCCTACTCACTAAGGGTATTTTCAAGCAACACTGAGCAACCATCCCCTGAGAAAAGACATGTCTCTGCAGTAGAACACCTAAGTATGAGGAAAACATGGTCCTGGTGAGTGAACCTACTGCAGTGTTCATAAAGATAAAAATCAATGGATGTTTTGTTAGCTGGTTCTAAGCACGATATGTGGCCAAGCTCAAAAGTTATCAAGAATAACTTATTTTGTTTTTATTCAGTAAGTATTTATTTCTGGCCTAGTAAGAAAAACAAGCAAGAAAGTGAACAGTTACGTTGTAGTCATTATTGCTAATTGAGATTTTTTTTTTTGTGGGAAACAATGTGTTTTATCGTGTTACTTCAGGAAGAATGGCCATTCATATTTCCATATTCATAAAAGCATGCAAACCTGAATCTCAAGTGGAAGTTTTCTGATGGATATGAGTCATGTTCATATTGCTATTAGTTATATAACTGAAATGGTAGAAGTAGGTTGACTCACTATCCAAAAGGAGGACATGACGAAATTAACTAGAACTCCAAGGAGAACCAGAACTATGAACTTGAGCAAAATGGTTCTCTAAGTAAATTGAAATTCAGAAAGAAAAACAGAAGGAAAATCGCACACTCTGAAAGCTTCGGTAGCTTCCGCAGATCACTGCCCCCTCTGATCATACTTCATACCATTTTGGATCCTTTTACTCCAATGTATCAGAGATGCCTCTAGCATTCGCACAAAGCTTTAGAGCCATCTCTTTTATGGCCAGTATGCCAGTATTTCCTTAAGTGACTTCACTGCACTATCTTTCACTGGCCAGGAACCTCTCTGAAGAACATGGTCAGCAAAGATTTATTTTATTACCATTCCTATAGTCTCTATATGAAATAAACCCCAACATATCTATTTCCACAGCAAGGAGAGTGCTCCAAAAGTCAGATTTTGTTGTATCATCTCATAACATGTAAGTTATTCCTGATATTAAACAGACAATATTCCTAATGGTTTTTGGTTCTTGAAGGGAATTGTGAAGAAGTGCTATTAACCTATAAGCTATTTCTTTGGCCCCAGAAATGAAGATTTTAAGAGTGAATAATGACTTTTATGTCTTCTTAAAAATAATAATTCAGATGCCTAAAGTGATAGCTCAGTGGGTTGGATACTTACAGTGAATATACTTGGACCTGAGTTCAGAACCCAGGTCCAAGAAAAAAGCCAGGTATGTTAGCATGTGCCTTTAAACCCAAATTGCCAAGAAGGGCATAGTCAGACAAATCCTAAGAGGCCCTACCAAGGTTTTCCAGTTCAAATGGTTAGTCTCAGGTTCATTGAGAAAGCCTGTCTCAAAAAATAAGGGAGATTGTAATCAAGGAAGACACCTGAACTCAACATCTGGTCTTCACATGTCCCTTACAGACAAAGCTTTATATAAACATGTATGCATACACATATAACCACAATTTAATTTTTAATCATTACATAAAACATAAAGTATCTGTTTCTACATACTATTTGTGTGTATATATAGTGATTGTGTAGTGTGAAATACTGTAAACATGTATTTACATATATGCATGTATATATATATATATATATATATATATATATATATATATATATATATATATATATGTGTGTGTGTGTGTGTGTGTGTCCCTAAATATTTATCATTTTCTTTGTAGTAATGATCTTCAGTACTTATCCTTTAGGCTTTCTTTAATGTACAGTAGATTACTGTCATCTCTGGCCAATCTATTTGCAGTAGCAGACCATAAATTCTTCCAGCAGCCTATAATGTACACCACACTGATCATCTTTTCCCATTCTAGTCTGCACTCCTACTTACATCACCTGAAACTATCACCATTTTGCCAACTTCTATGAGATCGGCTTTTAGATTCCACATATGTGGTAGATCGTGTAGCATTTCTCTTTCTGAATGGGATTTATTTCACTCTGTGTAATGATGTCTAGTTTCATTCATGTTGCCACAAAAAACCTTGCTGTTCTGTCTGACTAGTATCTCACCATGTGTATGTGCAACATTTTCATGTATTGATTAGTAAACTCCATAACCTAGCTATTATAAGTGGTGCTACAGTAAACATGGAAGCAAAGATGCCTTTCATATACCCCTTTAGTTCTCTTTAAATTATTTAAATGAATACTTTCAGTGAGATTGCTGGCTGGCATAGTTTTGTTCAGGTGTATATATATATATATATATATATATATATATATATATATATATATATATATATATATGTGTGTGTGTGTGTGTGTGTATATATATATATATATATATTGATTTAAATTGAAAGCCTCATGAGTGTTAAGTACGTGTTTCAACACAGAACTATACATTAAACACTACTACTTGAAAAAAATCACTATTGTTTTACATCCTAGTCATGACCATTTACAGTTCTACCAACAGAGTACAAGTGCTCTATTTTCTCCATACTTTTCCTAGCTCTTGTCTCCTTTTGGCATTTTAAAAGTAGACATCTAACAGAAGTGAAATGGATTTGATTTGCATTTCTCTTAAGAGCAGTGACATTAGATACCACTTTTGTGCTATCCATGTTTTCTGTGTGTAAGTCTTTTGAAAAATCTCTAAGTCTAGTGCCCATTTTAATGCTGGAATTTACTTTTTTGTTATTGGGATTCCTGGGGTTCTTAATATGTTCTGCACCTTAACTACTTCCTTGTCATCAAACCTCTTGCAGCAGTCTAGAGGCAGACTTCTTATTCTGGTGACAGTTTTCTTCAATGAGCAGAAACTGTTTAGTAAGATATAATTTTGATGATATGGTTTGTTTTCCTTTCTTATGCTTTTGTGATCTTGTGCAAAAACTTTTTTTTTTCTGTCCCGTAGCCTTTTTGTCCCCTTGGGAATAAAACAGCTCCCACAGCAACAGCCTACTCTTCAAGATCTTCAAAATGCAAAGTAATAATTTCTCAAACTTACAACTCTCAGTAAATGGAAAGCCAAAGTAAAAATAAAACATTAGGTTTTGTGTAATTTCCAAGTTTAACTAAGCAAAATATTCACAGACTAAAATGAAAGATTATTGGGTAATTTAACAGAAAATTCAAGAAAGAAGAATCATCCTGAATAAATTTCATATCCTATTCAGATGTCAGAACTGGGGAGAATTATGCAAAGTACAATCACTCTAGGGAACAATATGATCAAATTTGTTAAAACTCATTCAAAACTATTTTGCTGCTTGTTATGAAATAGAAAGACAATTGTGAAACTGTAGAAAAACCCAGTTTCAAAATATTAAACTTAGAGATATTTATGTCATTATTTTTTAAAAATAAACTGAACAAAGAAGTATGGTATCAGAAAGTCACAAGCAGATCAGGATAAATTAATGCATCAGATTTAGTTAGCATTTTTTCTTTTTTATCTCTGGACTGACACTCTGCACAGGCACAGAAGCAAATTGCTCCAGAGACTATGAGAAAGCAAATCAAGCTAGCAATGGAGAATTGGTCAAAACATAGACTATGATGTCAAAATGATTATATTTTACAGAATCAGTAGGTGTTGAAAGACATAAGAAAATCAGTCAGCAATTTCTTCAACCAGATTCATCTGGCTTCACAAAGAAAGCATACTTTATAGGTCACCAGTCAAATTTTGTATGGCTGACACTCAAAGCAGGCTCTAAAACAACCCAGTAATTGCCCTCCTTTTCCTAAATACAGAGTGTTCATATTGCTTCCCAAATTGTGAACTGGTGTGATTTTCATTATGGCGTTCTTGCCCCTTGGTGAGAAATATTTGGTGACTTTCTTGTTGTATATTTATGGTTTTTGTGTAAAAATTAAAATGGATGTGAATGCATAGCTGTGTGGCATTGATTGTTCTGGACTTTATTCTTAGCAGCAAAAGTGTACACTAGAACTACATCTCAATAAACAGTATTATCAAAAGTCTTGGAATAGATTCAGCATAAAAGAAAACATAATGCCATCTTCTAACAGTCAGTGTTTCTCCCCCTGCTTTCACTGCTTCCTGTTTGCGGTTCCCTGTTTCTTGTTTGAGGTTGTGTTTTCTATCTTTCTTTTTAAGTTCAGCTGCTGATTATTAAGTTTACAGTGTGTTGAAACACAAATAAGTACATTTACAAGCAATGCACATTGATTATGATTAAAATTATACAGCTAATTAATTGGAAAACTGATTATGTTGTGTACTTGTTCTTTACAAACAAGAGCAAAATACTAACAATATAAACTTATGCAATTTTTGTCAAATAAACATTTTATAATTTTGCATGTATCCCTATCCTCTCTTGTTAAAATATTGATTTTTTTCCTGACTCTTGAGTAGGAATCTGAGTTGAATGAATACTATATTTAATACCTAAAATTATTTGAGTCACTATTAGTATTTATCTGTTTTTCTAAAACAAAGTATCTCTGATTCATTTTTCTTATAAAAGTCTCTGGTGACGCCTGTGCTTCTTCCTTTAAAGTATGACCATTAGTTCTTTTTCTAGGCTTGGGGACCCATGTTCCTTGTTAGAGTATTTATTTGTCTAGCTTTTCATCAAGTTTTAACTAGGCAGCCAGGTTGATAAGACTTAATGGATGTAGCTTCTCTGAAATTTCTAAGAGACATAGTCTCATAGCAAACTTCCTGTTCCTCTGACTCTTAGAGTCTTTCTGTCATTACTCCACAATTATCTCGGAGCTTTGAGTGCAGTTTCTTATTGTAGATCTATTGAGTGCAATATATATGTAATTTAACATGTGATATGTTAGATATAGTATGCATATAAGACACACACACACATATATATATAATTTTTAAATAATACATACACACACACACACACACACACACACACACACACCAACTTTCTTATCTGATAGCATCTATCCTGTAGGCTAGCTTCCAAAGTTCAAGAAAATACTATGCGAACTGTGAGGTACAGTGCTTTGTTTTCTCATGCTAATGTGTTACCACAAAAACTTGTTTGTAGTGTTTCCCCAGGTAAGCTAAAGGAAGACTGGCCACAGATGACTGATTGGAAGACAGAGGCAGAACTTTTAGGATTCCTAGGCAAGAAACACAGGGAGAAGAAGAGGGGAGTCCGCTATGAGAGGTACATAGAATGGACCATGCCATGTAGGAGCAGGAGGGTGGGATATTCCAAATGTAGGCACAAAGGGAAAGCAACTCTATGGAAGGGCTGCCAGAAAGAAATAGGGCAACAAGGAAAAAATATAGATTTGAAGAGTGTTAACTCAGGAATATGGAAGGGGAGTATGTACTAGCTGCCTGGAGGTTTGGAAGTGTCCAGCCATTGAGCTAGTAAGGCATATTAAATACAAAGGTTTTCTATTTGTGTGTGTGTGTGTGTGTGTCTTTCATTCATGAATCCAGAGCTCTTCGGCAGGTGTAGAGCCTCACATGTACCTGGCCAGGAGCATAGAGCAGACTTAAATATTTACCACAACAGTGAGGAACAGAAGCAATTAAACAGCCCTACCTATTTTTTTTCAAGGCAGTACTTTAACACAGTCAAATGTGTCAAGTATTTATTCCTTAGATTCTTTTTTTGTCACAGTGTGATTGAATATCATTGTATGCAGTTTGACATTTACAACATAAACAATTACCAATCCCCCAAACTTAACACCCCCAATGTTCTTATGAGGATCTGCTGATAAAATTGTAAGACTCTGACAAGCCTTAATTACTGGGGACCCTCTGAGTGAGCCATGCGAATGATGTAAAAGCAAGGGAAATTTATTGTTCCAGCACACTGGGGTCATCCCAGACCTGAAGGAGAGGTGGCAACCCTGGGCAGCTCATTCAGCAAGTTTTTATACAGTTTTCAGAGGTAGAATAGAGCAACAGCCGCTAGGCACAATGTGATTGGCAGAACCGTGTAACTGTTAAACTGATTGGTTTTTAATGAATGAAGTAGCAAGGGGCTACAGGTGGTTAATGCAGGTGACTAATGGTCTGTCCCCCTGAGGAATGTATCTACGTGCTCTGGGCTTCTCTCATCTGCAGAAAAAAAAAAGCAATAAATAGATTTGTACCTGTGGCATATCCCACAGGGGAAAACACTTCATTACAGGAATGAGGCTGGTTCCAGTGCTTGAGTGGATTTCCACTGCATATATAATTCTAAGCTGACCGATACTCATTCCACTGCATATATAATTCTAAGCTGACCGATACTCACATCAACACATACAAGAGTCCTGGCTTGGCTTAGTACATGGGCTCCCACACCAGCTGCTCAGAAGTTAGCCATCAGACATTCCTTTTGCAAAGGTAAGCCTTTCGCCTCTTGTATATGAACCAACATGGCAAGTTAGGTGGCATTCACATATCAGTGGTAGCCAGGGTATATATACTTGGACTTAAGGCCTACTGAACAGGAGAGAAAATATGTTTGTTTACAGGAAATCAACCCAGCTTCCAAGGTCTACTAAGGTCCCATGGACCTTAGAAACGAATCTATTATATGCTCTCTGCTAGACCAAAAAAATTCCTTTCTACATTCTAAATCTTATCTTAATACTACAGATGAGTATAACTACTACTCCTCATCAAGGAAGTGTCTCTGCTGCAAATGGAGATCATAAGCCTCAAATGGGCACAATGCTGATGGCAACAGACCATGGGAATATCAGCTCCAAGCATCTATACCACATCTCCTGCATCTATGACTCAACAAACATCACAGAAGATGGGGCAAAAAGTTTCTAAGAACCAGAATGTAGGAAACTCTGCTGTGACAGACTCAATTCTAGAAATTGATGCATTAACAAGACTGGTATGACAGCAATAGCTGGAAGCTTATCTTTTTCAAAACCTACTTTAACATATATGTACTTAAATGTTTTAACCTCCCTTCTAGACAACCACACAGCAGAAGTATTCAAAATGAAAAGTTAATAAAGCAAAGGAGGTTATGAACCTGTTTAGAAATAGTTCTTTGGGATGAATCCAATCTATGTTGGCATGATATCCAGCTCACCTGGATCAGTAGCAGCAGAAGCAGCTTGATCCGCTCACAAACAGCATTCATGAATCAGCAAGGACGGTTCGATCCAGAAGAAACTGCAAGGCTCTGCCAATTGTCCTAAGTCCACAAAAGAGGCAAAAAGCTGCCTAAACACCACAAGAAGTTCTTTGATGCCTTATTCTTTATGAACCCATGACAAATGATGATCAGCAGAGAGTTGCAAGGCGAACCAATACCATGCATAGTTGTCTATTGTCTGTTGGGTTATGTGTACACCCTTTCCAAACATTATGTGTTCTCTCAAGTATCTTCTCTAGCAAAACATCACATACCCTTTGTTCAGACAGTTTCAAGAAAAATACCATATGTCTGTTGTCAGCAATACTTCTCCCATGTGTCTGCTTTAGTAAAAACATGCTCTCATAAGACAGTTTCAATACAACTGAGTCTCCAAATAAAATAGAAATTTCCATTTTAAATATCAATAGACATGCTAATGTGGAAGGGAGAAAATTCAGAGTCCCTCCCTTAGACAAAGAACTAAAGAGGTAGCTAATGACAACTGGAAAGGGGAGTATTAATCTCTCTCAGGGATGAGCACCTTCATTGCCATCTCAGACACCAGATTTCAGTCTCCACTGATTATACTGTTTTCCAAAACTTTGTTCTGGAAATATCTGTTGCTTTAGCTTCTAAACCAGTGTTTCTCAAACTTCCTAATGCTGCAATTCTTTAATACATTTCCTCATGTTGTTTCACCAACCATGAAACTATTTTTGCTGCTATTCCATAACTGTAATTTTTCTGCTTTATGAACCAAAATATAAATATCTTTGTTTTCTGATGATCATAGGTGACCCTCCCAACCTGTGCAGTCACTGCACAGGTTGAAAACCACTGTTCTAAATATTTTCTATTTCTTCATATCTTGCATTATCAGGTTAATCCATATAGCAGCCAGGATAAACTTTGTCAATTTTCAAGTAAATGAGATTTCATTACTCTGTATCAACTGGCTTTCTTACAAATTACATCCATTTTGATGAGATGATAGAGCTGTTCTTGTATCTCCAACACACAGATTTACCCCTTTATTAACCAAATATAATTCCATTCCCACCCAAGGCTTTGTATTTGTTCTTTCTCTCCAATTCTATCTCTCTGTCTCTGATATATAAGGCACAGCCTCCCTTTTGTCACAACTTGGTTTCAATGTCATTTAGCAAATTAGAATTTAAAAACCCAAATAACCCAGTGACATTGAATTTCTAATAAACAATGAATATTGTCACGGTCTGTTTCTCAAAAGTGCATGGGACACATTTACACTTAAAATTGGTTCTTCTGTTAACTGAAATTCAAATACTATTGCTCAACATTTATTTTATCAGATAACCTTACAATGAGTTCCTACCTTAAGGTACTTCTCTGGGTACCCCAGACAAAGTAGATGCTTTCCATCCTATGTAACTGTAATTCATGTCTTACTTCTTTTTTAAAAAACCCACTTTTTCATAGTATTCACCACTATTTGAAATATAGTTAACTTTTATCCTTATTGAAATAGTATTTATGTCTCAAAATGTAGGTTTTATGAAGAAAATCTCTCTCTCTCTCTCTCTCTCTCTCTCTCTCTCTCTCTCTCTCTCTCTCTCTCTCTCTCTCTGTTTTCGAGACAGGGTTTCTCTGTGTAGCCCTGGCTATCCTGGAACTCACTCTGTAGACCAGGCTGGCCTCGAACTCAGAAATCTGTCTCTGCCTCCCAGAGTGCTGGGATTACAGGCGTGCGCCACCACCACCCAGCTGAAAATATGTCTCTTAGAAAATTAGTCTCAATGATCAGTACATCAAAATTCACATATAGGATGCTTGAATGGGTAGCACATGATTATGTAAAATTAACTGTGTGGTCCATTCCTCAACTTTTATCTTAGAATATTTCTAGATATATACAAATATATTTACATCATATATTCCCAAATAATTTAAAATATGATAGGTCGTGTTTGCACATTCATATTTCATCTATGCAGTAACAAACTGCATCTTTACTGGATAGTTAAAAACAAAAAATCTAGCTAAAACATAATGAAAATGTGTTAATGTGGAAGAATGTCAGAGTTCAAATTCATTTCACAACATAAAAATATTAAAGTCTCGAAACACAAACCTATGTTTCTAAAAGCTTGAACTTAATGTAAGTTAACATTTAAAACATATTTCACCATATATTTTTCTCCCTCCTAAAAATGAAAGCTTTGCTCATGTGATTGACTAATTGCTATTGTACCCTGAAGAATTTTGTCCCATTGTAGATGATCAATAAATATATCTAGATAAATGAAAAATGAGAGAAATAAAATGCAGCTCCTGTGACATTCAGTATCTGATAGCATGCGACATACGGTTTCATTTAATCATAATAGACAATATCAGATACATCAACAATTTGTTTTACAAAATTGCCGTATAAATATCAACTGACAAAATATAATAAGGTAACAATATTCGTATCTGAAAGAAAAAGCCTATATTTAGTAATTAATTAACTCAACCCTTACAAAACAACATATAAGAAATAATAAGAGTTTGACATTATTTTTCATTTGGCGTTATACTATATTTATTTGACAGAACTTTCAAAATTGCTCCTTCTGCTGAGTGCTGTTGGAGCTCATCAAACAATAATCTGTCATGAGTAGCTTTCTCTGGTCATAAACCTTGTTCTCACTGCATTGTCAAAAGGATGCCTACTGCTAAGTGTTTTGACAACAAAAGAGAATCTTATAAAACCAAAACAGAAAAAAAATGTGTATCTTCAAAGACAGGATACATTTTCAAATGCATAGATCTCAGGATTTTTATTTGAATAAAAATAAAAATGGCTGAGCATGAAATGGCTAGTTTTCCTAATTATCTGTAAGGCCTGAAATATAAGTGAATTAAACAAGATGTAAGTTAAATAAATGCTTTGTCAAAAATTATAGTATTTTTTCAGCATGAATACCATGGCCCTGTATTCTAATTTTAAAACAAATCAAAATTATTTGTTTGGTAAAGGTGTGAGATCTATTATTTTATATAAGAGAAACCATGCAAAACTGATAGTAGGTCTAGCATTAATGCCCAATGCATTAATTAACAGAAAGAAATGGAAACATATAGAATAGGAACAAAAAAAATCTCCATTTAAAGGATCTATTTGAATTAGTTGAAAGGTTTTTTTTTTTTAATAAATACAATGAAAAGGAAAGGAAGACAGACAGACAGACAGATAGACAGAGAAAAGTAAAATTCCTCTTCCCTCTTGTCCTGCAGCCAAGTTGCAGGATTTCCAGAGAGAATCCCAAGGGCTAAAAAAAGAGGGAGGGGAGGAAAGATAATGAAATCATCAAGCCTAGAAGTAGAAAAGGATGCTCAGAGAGAGGCTAAGATACCTGGACCATGGCCCAAGAGGGGCAGGCAGGAAAGGCCTGAGGTATGAACACCCCATCTATCCTTCCATCTCCCGTCAGTGCCACTGATTGGAAAAACTTAAGTGAAGAAGGAGACAAGAGATTCATGGTAAAGCAGTGTAACGGGTGAAGGAGAAGAGGAAAGGCAAGTGGAGCTGAAGAGACAAACATCTACTATTCCACTTTAATCATGTGTAAAGTTGCTAAGGATACTAACAATTCATACAGTGGATAGGGTTGGTCTTGCATTAACTTTTAAAACCAGCAGTGAGCATACTGTTTAAAAAGAGAGAGAAGCTAGAAGAGTTAACAGAGACTCCAAATGAAGTATTTATGTCTATTCTGTTATGTGGAGAAAAGAATGCTTCATTTGATAAACATTTTTATGACTTAACCACAAATCTTTAGTTTTGTAGTAAATGTATACAAAATGGTAATAAATTATGGAGTAACAAAAACCCAGTGAGAAAAATGGGATATAATGTACCAGAAGACATTGCAGATAAATACTTCATATAACTTTGGTATGTAATGAGGAATAGTCAGAAGTTGGAGCAGGAGGGGGATAAAGATTGGACCATACCCTAAATAGATAGTACATACCATAGACTCTAAGGTATACTTTCTATATGCTACAGAGGAAGAACATTATGAATTTGAGCACATAAAATTACAAGAGATGGCACTGATAAAGAAGAATATCTGCTGGTCTGGCTTCAGTAAGAGAAGATGCACCTCACACTCAAGGGACTTAAGTTCCCAGGGAGTGGGAAGATCTGGAGGGGTGGAGGTGGGGTGACCACTTGGAGATGGGGACGCAGGTATGAGATGAGGAACAGTCAGAGGGTAGACCAGGAGGGAAATAAAGATCAGACTGTATAAAAATATTGATAATAATAATAATGAAGAAGCAGTAGGCAGAGGTAATCACCAACTAGTTGACCTGGTAAGTTGATTTCTTGGGATATTCACCAGTTTATCTAGCATACTGTTAGCTTGTGTCAGCATGCTTCTGAGACTGGAAGGTAGACATTTTCAGTCCAGATTCTCCTGAATCTTAAAGTCTGATAAGATTCAAGGTGACATAATGATGTGGATAATCAAGGAGCAAGATGAGTAACTGTTATTCAAAATAGGTCACTCATGACTTCTCGGCAGTTCACTGGAGAAGGATGCATCTGGGATAGCCACATAGGCAGTGTCAACTCTGTGTTGCATTAGCATACATTATTTGCATATGTTAATGGATTTGTGATATTTCCTACATACATATAATATACTTTGATCATATTCATTTCTGACTGTTTCTAATTTATTTCTACACCTGCTGATTTCCCCTTTACTTCCTTTCCCTTCCAAACCACTTCCTTTTCTATTTTCATGGTTTTTTTTTCAGTTTGCTCATGTGTTTGTACATGCATGCATGCATGCATGTGTGCCAAGTGGGGCAAGGGATGAGTTTGGTTAGGGTTGCTTTTAGAAACAAGGTTAGGGGTTATGGATAGTTGCATGGGCAATTTATTAGTGCTAAGCCACTGATGAAACCCTCTCTCCCAGAAGCCATAGCCAAGGTCAGGAATTGTTCTTCTAGAATAAGCTCTTCCTCTGACTGTGCTTTATTTTGAACTCCATCCAATATAAATCCATCTCTGGGGACTCCAAGAATCCTGTACACTATTTAATACCTCATAACAAATCCCATAGCTTTTTCTGCTTAAACCAGCTATATTTAACACTGGTTTATGGGACATGATTTTACTCAGTCAGGTGTGATCTATGACCATAAATTAGCTCATTCTCTTTCATTTCCAATATGACAATATATAAAATTTTAGATGTTTAAAGTTATTAAGCAAGTGACAAAGAAAACTGGTTAAGCAGCTGTGCAGGAAGAGTGGCAGTGCCGGGAAAGGAGGACTTTGTCTCCATACAAACCAGAGTCTAAGCCAGTTGGGAAAAACTCAAATCACTCAAAGCTGCAGTTATATCTGTTATTCCTCCAGGATACACTGCTTTCCACCAATTCAAAAAGTTAATTCCTTTAAAGTGACTTTGAGTTAAATTTTCTAATCCTCTCAGGACTAAAATTTAAATTTTACAATTTTAAATTCCGAGGCACTATCCATGTTTGAACCCTTAGAAAATTAGGACTAATATCTAAATTATATAGAGAACAGAAAAAACTGGACATCAATAAAACAAGCAACCCAATTAAGACATGGGGTAAAAATATAAACAGAACTCTTAAAAGAGGAAACACAAATTGCTGAGAAACACATAAAGAAATACTCAACATCCATAGCCACCAGGAAAGTGCAAATCAAAACCAGTTTGAGATTCTACATGAAACCTGCTACAATGGTTAAGACCAGGAAAAGACATGACAGGTCATGCTGTAGAAAATGCAGAGTAAGGATATTTGACCATTGCTAGGGGGAAATGCACACTTGCACAACCACAATGGAAATTGGTGTTGCAGTTCCTCGGGAATATAAGAATTAATCTTCCTTAGGATCCAGTTATATAACTCTTAGATATATACCTAAAATACATTTCATCCAACCACAGAGACACTTGCTCAACCACAGCCACTGCTATTCCATTTATAAGTAGCTAAAGCTGAGAAACAACCTATGCATTCCTCAACAAATAAAGAAAGAAAACATGATACATTTACACAATGGAATATTACTCAGCCATTAAGAAAATGAAAGCATTAAATTCACAAGTAAGTGGATGCAGCTAGAAAACAATCACTCAGAGTGAGGTAACCGAAACCAAGAAAGACAAATATGAAATGTATTCACCTATGTGTACTTGTTAGCTGGTAAGTCTTCTGTAAGCAAGCTGTAATACATATAACAACAGATGCTATATATAAAGTAAGGGATTAGGGGAGATGGATAGATTTACCTAGGAAAAGAAAATAGAATTGATAATTGAAGATGGAAGAGAGAAAAGAATTAGAGAATCAAACAGATAATGCGAAAAATTGGGGAGTGAGAGAGGTAATAAGGAATTGTAAAGCAAAACTAAGGGTCATATGAAGGTTTGTATAGAACCCTAATACAGCAGATGCTTAGTAAAATATGTACATGTATGAATGCACTCTAAATGAAATTTCCAAACAGGGCGATTAAATCCCAACTGGATATTTCTCATTATCAAATGAAGCCTACAATGTCAGGCATGGGTTACATCTAATTTAGTTTTACCCAAAGAGACTCCATAGAAACACCCAAGCAACTGAAGAAGAAAAATCCTACAGCTCATTGAACTTGGAAAAATTGAGCTGTTACCCAAGTCCATCCTTCACTGTTTCTAAGTAGATTCTGAAGGACTGGAAAATCCTCTGTATGCTACCAACCCAGCTGTACAACTTTCAATCTACAATCTGACACAGACCCTGTATGTCCTGTGCCTACTGCCAAAGACTTTGTCAGTTTATAGACACATCAAGTCTCTTGTGTTTAGAAAGCCTTATTTCCTTGGTGTCCTTCATCACCTCTGTATCTACAATCTTTCTGCATCCTCTTCTGCAGTGTTTTCTAAACCTGGGAGTAGGGATTTGATGGAGACATCCCATTTTATATTTAGTCATCCAAGCTCTCTCATTTTGTGAGCATTATCTCATTGTGGGTCTCTTGATGTGTTCACATCTACGGTAGCAGAATGCTTCTCAGATGCTGGCTGAGCAAGGCCCTGATTCAGGAGTATAACAGAAGCTATTTCCAATTGATAATCACTTTCAAATTGAAAATTAGTTTTCTCCAATGGAGTCTCACTGAGACACAAACCACTCTTAAGGCTCAGTCATAATGACCAGCAGTCATTGGCCAATACTAAACAAACTCACTGGCACCTTTAGAGGTTCTGCCCCATGATGTCTTATCAGTTTTGCTTATTTACAGGGGGAGGAGTTGCATTTTTCTAAACCTTACAGGTCATTTGAATATTTTTATGGCTTCGGGTTTGTGTTGTTATGGGATTCTTGTGTGTATAAACATGAAAGTGTGTGTCTCTGCATTTATCTTTGTTTCTTGTGACTTTTGTTTAATTCTTCTTCTGTCTGTTTCGTTCCATCCTGGTTTGTTTTATATTATTATTATTATTATTATTATTATCACTATTATTATCATCATCATCATTATTATTTTGATACCTGTTTGCTTTAAAGGAGAGACAGAAAGGTGTGGAATTCGATGGGAAGGAAGGGGGGATCTTAGAGGCATTGGAGAAAGGGAAACATAATCAGACTATGCTGTATAAAATCTATTTTCTTTTTAAATAATTTAATTATTTTTATTTTTTGTGCATTGGTATTTTGCCTACACATATCTGTAGGAGGGTGTCTGATTCCCAGGAACCAGAGTTACAGACAGTTGCAAACTTCCATGTGGGTGTTAAGAATTAAATACAGTTCCTCTGGAAGAGCAACCAGTGCGCTTATCCCCTGAGCTATCTCTTCAACCCGTAAAATATATTTTCATTAAAAAGAAATAGAGGAAAAAAGAAATGTAGTAAACTTTCAACCACAAGATATACAAAGAATGTGGTCTCCTACATTATTATATATTTGTTAAAGTGAACTATGCAGAAAACACAGTTGCTAACCATGCAAGACTTAGTACTGGATTGAGATGCATAAGTCAAAGTTCACTCTTAAGACACATTTCCTTGAAAAAGGCTACACCTACTAATCAATCCCAGTGAAGTACCACCACTGCCTACTGACCAAGCATTTAAATATATGAACCTATGAGCCTATGGGAGCTGTTCTTATTCAAACTACCACAATGTGCTAGCTGAGTAATGTAGCCTTCTATGCCTCAGCCTACTCATCACTAAAATGGGTATAATGGAGTCTTAGTCACTGGATGACCCGGGGAGAGTTCATGGTATACTTCATTGAAAACACCACAGCATCAACTATGTCATAAATACACAGTGATATTTAGTTGCTTTAAGTCACACAGCCATTAAAGAAGACTGAAAGTGTAGCTGACCTCTAGAAATCTCACATGGAGTCTGATGCATTCGAGCAGATTAAGGTAGCCTTCAGCTGCGAGCTTTGCTTTGGAGCTGATGGAAACCATGCTCCAATGAGCTGTTCTACCGAAGCTGAGGGAACAGGATATGTGATCAAACAGGGTTAGAGAAATGTCATTTTCAGATGCACTAATAATACATGAAATTTTAGCACTTTTTACATGAAGTCCTAACACAAGGCAAAGGGATAAATCCACATTTTTCCCCATATTGGAAAACTCAAGGTGTGGCATCAATGTTGGATGCAATGTGTGGAATGACAGTATCATGTTCTGAGGAGAGCCTAGGTAATGGTAGGCAAAGCAGAGATTCATCTCTCCCATATTATCATAGCCATTCATTCCCATGCATAGGAAGCCTTCTCTATGAATTTCATCATACATGTGATGAATTGGAATAAATGGGTACCAACAAGAAATTTTTAGGGCTAAGAACATAGTCTTGCTTTACTAAAATCGCTGATTCATTTCCAAAGAAGGTAGAGAGGGATACACCCATAAAATCTTCATACCATCCAAAGGATTCATGGGTGTCCAGAAATATCATTGGTTTAGCTAGTAGAGAATGTCTTCCCCCATGGGAAATACTGGTAACCTAGCAAATGGAAGTCAGGTATACAGTAACTTGATAGATCATTTAATTCACTCTAGGTTTTTTATCTGATGTAACTATGTCTTAAACCCAAACCTCCAGCATCTGCAGCTGTGGACTTTGTCTCTCTCATACAGGTCCCATCTCAATAAAAGGAAAGTAAATGGTTTCACAAATGAACCATGACTCCATCAGTGAATATGCGTACTGTCCATATCTGGTGGACAATTTGCTGGCATTATCATTAGAGTCCCTATTTTAATGAATTCTATGTTAATTGACCCTATTCTGAATGTTGTGAAACAGATTCCACACTCTATGAGGACTGATTTAACATCTTACACAATGAACTAGACTTAAAAATTGGTCAAAAGTAACAGGCCTGTGAGCATGAGCACAGAACTGGCCCTGACATTCATCTGCATCAGCTGGGAGGTAGAGTAGTAATATCCTACCAGACTCACCCCTCATCCCTGCTGTATTCTGGCCCTAAGAGCATGAGAACAGAAGAACTTGCACTACCTTCTACCAGTGGGCAGCCTAGACATAGCAGTGCTGGATAGCTTGCCTTGGTGGTGCTGATAAGGGAGAATCAACTGTGTGACCAGCTCAGCTACCACCCAGGCTAGATCCAGGGCTTTGACTTGGCCCACCCCAAAATCTACACCATCTGTTGTAGAAGTGTTTGGGCATGTGAATGGGATGGTTTTGCTGGTCCACAGCTGCAGCATCCACATGACCGAGGGAAACAAGATAGTTTGAAGACTCCCAGTGAGGATCCAATATTGATGGTGTCACAGAAACCAGAGTCCTCCTACCAGACTAATGACTCATTGCAATGAACATTTCAAGTGAAGATGTATGGACAGAGGGATATACTGTGGGACACACTGTGACACACTACAGCTTCCACGATGTTTTCTGTGTTTTGCTTTGTTTTGTTTAGGTCTGTTTGTGTATTTTTTTATTTAGGAGCATTGCAAGGGTGGATGGGGACTATGAGGGAACAGGGAGAAGACTTTGACTGGGGTGCCTACTATAAAACTCACAAAGAATCAATAAACAGTTGTAAAAAATGGTAAACAACAACAGCAACAAAAGAACTGATGTGGTAGGTTTTAGTGGGACACTCTAATGTGACTCTTATCTTTCACACCATTGTTTATTATGCTAATTTAGAACCTCCCCAGGACCCCAGTGGAGGAGTTAGGGGAGGGACTGAAGGAGCTGAAGGGGTTTACAACCCCATAGGAAGAACAACAATATCAACCAACCAGACCTCCCAGAGCTCCCAGGGACTAAACCACCAACCCAAGAGTACACATGGAGAGACGTATGGCTCCAGCTGCATATGTAGCAGAGGATGGCCTGGTCAGACATCGATGAGAGCGGACGCCCTAGGTCCTGTGAAGGCTCAGTTCCCCAGGATAGGGGAATGATAGGGGAATGATAGGGCAGTGAAGCATGAGTGGGTGGGTGGGTGTGTGGGTGTGTGGGCACCCTCATAGAAGCAGGGGGCCAGGGGGATGGGGTAGGGGAAGTTCCAGGGCGGAAACCGGAAAGGGAGATAACATTTGAAATGTAAATAAAATAACCAATTAAAAAGAAGAGAACCTCTCTAGGTTGCTTACCCGTGTATTATGAGAATATGTCTAGACTTAAAATCTCTGGTGAGGGTCTTCAATACATAGTCGCCATGCCTACAAAATAATGGGTCTACAGATTTGAGATGACATTAAGAAAGATAATGAGATACATTCAAAAGTTTTTCCAGTGCTTAAATAATGCTATTCCTGGAAATATTTGGACTAAACAGCAACAAAAAAATATTGTTCTCAAAATATCTTGAAATGCATTGTCTGTATTTTCCTTATTATTACTCATTGCTTCACCATATGCAACTCAACTGCAGCCAACACTCTGGACTCTCCAGGGTTTGATGTTCCTTATGCTTGTGAACTCTGAAAGCAGAACTAATTTTTTGTGTGTCTTTTTTATTAAATTAAGATAATAAAACCATTTTGTTTGATAGATGGAGGTCCCGTAAGATCGGGCAATGAAGTCCCAGTTTGGGATATTAAACTTTAGTTCACTGGGATAGTAAAGATAATTGTCATGCCCTGAGCAAAATAAATCATATTTTTCTTAAATATGAGTTATAATTCACATACTATAGGTTTATTTTATTAAATTATATGCTTCTCGGATTTTATCAAATTCACAAAATTATACAGTCAGTACCACTGGGTTTCATAACATATTTATCCTCCCTCCCAAAGAATAAAAGAATAATCTTAACAATCAATTCCTATTTGTCATCTTCTATCTCTAAGCCTCTGGCAACTACTAATCATTGTGTATATGGATTTTCTATTGTAAGTAGTTCATATTGAAAGGTTCACACCACGTGTGGCCTCTTGTGTCTGGTTTCTTTTACTTAGTACTTTCAAAGGTCACCTGTGTTTTAACATTATTAATACTTCAGTTATTTCAACAAGAAAAATAATCAACCTAATTCTCTGTTTATATATTTGGTCACCACTAGAGCCTTTTTGGTTAATTATACCTTCTGGATACTGTAGAGATGGCTGAGTGAATATATACTGCTCTTGCAAAGACTCTAAGTACATTTCCCAGTAAAGAGAGCAGTCACTATATAGTCATTATAGTGAACTAACTTTCACTGTAGTCTTGGGGGATCCAACACCCTCTGCCCTCTGAGGGCACCTCTCTGCAAATTGTATATAACATGCACGCACAAACACACACACACATACATAAGACTAATAAACACATCTTGTAACCATTCTAAGCAATGCTGTGGGCTACTTTCACTTTCTTAATAATGTTCTTTGAAAATTCAAATAGGAAGACTAAATGGGGAACTGGATGGGAGGACAGAATAAAGGATGGCATATGGGAAGAGACACTAACACCAAAGGCCTTCTGAAAGGTCATGTGCAAGCTTACTACTGTAGAAGCCGTGTGTGTGTGTGTGTGTGTGTGTGTGTGTGTGTGTGTGTGTGTGTGTGTGTAAAAGGAATTCAAATGGAACACCATGTAATGGGGAAGACAATCACCAAGTGAAACTTCCAATTATAAGAATGAGTAATCATTAATATCACCCACTTACAAACCCTGGGAAAAGAACAGTGACCTGCCTAAAAGATATATTAGTGGAATCACAGCACAATAGTATGGGAGTAACCAACCATTATTTATTAGATTGAAAGGGCTACTCCATGAGCTAGAACCCTTATCTGACACTGCTAAAGTGTCCATGAACCTGAAACTATATACATAATAGACCTAGGGAAAACCTTACTACTATTATTCTGATAAAAGAAAATAGCAATAAAATGACTCATAATAGCATTGCTGATCAGAGCATCACTTAGCCTTCATCAGAACAGAAACACACATCTATACAATGTGCTGAGAGTGAAGATTTTGGAGCTCATACCCCTAAACAGTATATCTTCACCTATATCTTCCCTTCTGGATTCAGGGGTATGTGTAGAAGAGGAGACAGAAAGGTTGTTAGAGCTAGAAATGATGGATGACTCCAAGAAAATAGCATCAATCAGACACAACACAACTGGTGTGTGTATGTGTGTGAGTGTGAGTGTGTGTGTGTGTGTGTGTGTGTGTGTGTACATAGAGATTCTGATAGCACCCATAAGGTCTACACAAGTTTAAACCAGACAAAAACCCCAGTACTGAGAAAGGCACTTAGATACAAAGTCCCACCTCTAGCCAAGAAGGTATCTGATACCTATTCTCTTCAACGGAGTGCCGTGGGTGTATCATTCCAGATCAGTCTCCACGCCAAGGACAGCTGGCTGTCAAACAAACTCTGTTTCTCTGTATAACACTTATTTTGTCTTAGTATTATTTTGTTTTACTGCTTTTAAGTTTTTTCTTTTCTTTTTTTTGTTTGTTTTTCTTTTTGAGAAAGAAAGAAAGAGAAAAAAGAGAGAGAACATGAAGTTGTGTAGATAAGGAAATGAGCAGGAACTGGGAAGAGATGGGAGAGGGGAAGAATATGACCAATATATATTGTATAAATATTTTTAAATAAATTAATTTCAAAAGAACAAAAAGTAAAGTTAAAGGATTTTAACTTTGAAGGCAAATTTATATAATATTGGTGTATGTGCCATTTCTAGAAAAGCACAAAGATTTACACCAACACCTTCTTCTAAATTTTACAAGTTCCTACACCTGGAGCTAGCTTGCATTTGTCATGTAAGGTAGGGTTCATTTGATCTTCTTCTGAAGGTTGCAGTGCCCAAGCTCTCTTAAATACTATGTTTTTCACTGACTAGTAGAGGCATCTTTGTCGGAAAATCTGTCGACTTTCCGACAATGTGAGTTTTGGCCCTGTGTCTCAGCTGTGCTCCACCGGCACACATCCTCCTTTATTGAATTGTCCTGAATTTGCGAATTTTGCAGTATGTTTTGAAATCTTTAACTGTGAGTTTCCAACAGAAGTTTCCTCATATCATTTTGACTGATCTGAGTCCTTCACATTTTCATATAGATTTTAGTATTGCTTCATGAGCTCAGGAAACGAAGAAAGAAGAGGTGGTTGGGACTCGTGCTAGAATTGCACTGAACCCGTAGATAAGTGTGAAAACGGTTGCCTCTTTAAGATGCTACATTTTCAGGAATGGGGAAAGTCATTCCTGAAGACTATTGCCACTTTAAGGATGCTACACTTCCGTGAATGGGTAAGTCATTCCCTTATTTATGTTTTCATTCGTCTATTTCAATGTTGATTTTCAGTATACAAATTTTACACCTTTTCCTATTTATTTTTAAATTCTATAGTTTGGATTCTACTGAAAATGGATTTTAAAACTCCATTTCTACATTGTTTATGGCCAGTGTAAAGACAGCTAATCTTTATATACTTTTGTATCCTACAAAGCTATGGAATTATTTAGTATTTTCTGTTCTATCTTAGTTTATATTTCTATTTGCTTCCTATTAATGATTTGAAAGTAGAATCCCACTACAAGCCCACCAATTCACATTTTCAAACAGTTGGCGTTTATTAACATTTATGTATTTGTGATTTGTCTGTCTGTGCTTGGTTATGTGTTTATGTGTTCATGTGCACAGTATAAAAATATAAGTCAGCTGATAACTTGGGCCATTCAACTCACGCCAGCCGGCTTGATATAAAACGCCATTATTCACTAAGTATCCTGCGCTTCCTCTTATTCATTTATAATTCTGTTAAAACCCTTATCTTTTTATTTCATTTTTTTAAAATAATGAGTGCCTTGCTCCCACTCATTCATACCATTCTCAAACGCTACATTTTCCAAATTACATTAAAATCTGATTCCAAATTATTTTTTATTTTTCTCAATAGTGTACATTTGCTTTGCCTATTGTATTTAATAATGATATTGCCATTTCAGTCACTTTGTAATCAATACATAGAATAAGTTACCCATCTTTTTCTTATTAAAAATTATTTACCTCATTATTGCTTGCTTACTTTAGAAATCTATCAAAACTTAACATTATTTCTGATGGAGGGTGCCCTTAGGTAATTTTAAGTGGCAGTATAGGAAGAACAACTTCAATCCCTAAATTTTCCTTGGATTTCCTTATTGTGTGTGTGATCTTATGAGTGATAAGTCATACTGTTACACCCCAGATGTTTCCTCTTAGGCTTATAAACACTGTATTGACATCCAGAGTGGCCTACAAATGTTTACTGGTTCTTCCCCATTATAAATAAACGTTTCTATCTGTGTGAAAGTGTATGTATTTTGCCTCTATCCAGAGACCAGAAATTTCCAAGAGACATGTTCTCTTCATCACTTCTGCCTGGTATGTGTGGGTGCTTTTGATTTTTTTTTTCAAATAAAAAAGCTGAAGATTGTTACTTTGATTACCGACCCTTCCTCCATCTGTGCCTCTCCTTGCATATTGTCTCTCCAGGGATTTCCCAGCATGCCTCTCATCTTTCAGCTACGATTAGCATTTTACAAAGCTTCTCCCTTTTGTTGGAAGCTGCTTACTCCATTTAATCTTCTGATCACAAACTCGGTTTTAGCAGTATTGATTATACTTTTCACATTTAATGTCGAGGCCTCGTCCATTGGGGCCACCTGCTCCTCTGGGCTTGCAGAGGAGCGAGTGTTAGGAAGTGGGAATCGATGGAGAATCTCCTCAGTCCCTGCTCACACCAGCTCCTCAGTGCTCTTGGACTATCAGGCAGTAAAAGCTGTGCTGAGTGGTTCCAGCAGGAGGCTGCCGGCCTGGGTGTCGTCATTTCTACTGGTGCTTAATGCGGATGCTTCTCCACTTACACGACTCTCACAGACGAAGACATTCCCCACTACCTGGGATACACTGGGAAAGTATGTCTCCCCGAGATGCACCCTAGAACAACAGATCAGTTCTTCCACCTGCAGAGCTGGGGTGCTCAAAATTAGTAGACCAGAGGCCAGTATAACTATGGGCTTTGCCAAAGTCGCCAAGCCGCACTGAAGCTAGTATACCCTCATTCGCCTCAGCGTTACAAAGGTGTTTGAGCTAGCGAGACTTCTCATCAGACAGCCTGAGGCCTTGGCTATAGTACATAACAATCCATCTATTCAGAATTTCATTTCTAGACTAGTAGTTTAAGCTCCCATTAAAAGTAAGGTCTTAATAATAAATAAGTAATCTGTATCGTGTTAGAATTTATTTTATACAAGGTTCAAATACTTAGAATACTTAGAAAATATCATCCTAAGTGAGGTAACCCATTCATAAAAGATAACGCATGGAATGCAGTCACTGATAAGTGGATATTAACCAGAAGCTCTGAATACCCAAGACACAATTCATATATCAAATGATTCCCAAGAAGAAGGAAGGAGGGGGCCCTGGTCCTGGAAAGGCTTGATGCAGCATTGTAGGGGATTACCAGGACAGAGAAGTAGGAGGGGTTTGATTGGGGAATGGGCGGAGGGAAGAGGGCTTATGGGACGTATGGGGAGGGGGAACCGGGAAAGGAGAAATCATTTGGAATGTAAACAAAGAACATAGAAAATAAAAAAAGAAATAAATAATAAACTAATGGGAAATAGCTTCAGTTCCACATTCCTACACCATTTACCCAATCCCAGCCCATTTGCTTTGAAGTTTTGCTTCGGAATAATCTTATGCATTTACCAACATAAGTAAAAACTTAATGCCCACATTCTTCATTCTATAAAAAATAAAAAAAGATCATTTGCTTTTGTAATCAACTCATACTGGGCTCTGATTTCTTGATGGACTCGTGTTTATCCCTCAAGGACAATAAGTGCTCCTCCCAAGGTTTTCTCTCCTTGCCTTCCTCTCTGATCTGTATTGTGTTGGTTTTCTCTATGACCCAACAAAGTAAACAGAGAATTGGAGCTGGGGAGATGGCTCAATCAGTAAAGCGCTTCTTGTCCAAGCATGAAGCCCTGAGCTGGGTTCTCCAGCAGAATATAAAGGGTCAGCTTCAATAGCATGTTCTTTAAAAGCCTAACTAGAGAGATGAGACAGGACGACGCCTGGAGCTTGGCACCTGGCTAGTCTTGCCAGATCTCCATATTCACTGAGAGATCCTATTTCAAAATAGAAACTAGAGAACAATTGAGGAAATACACCCAATGTCAACCTCTGACTTCACACACACACACACACACACACACACACACACACACACACCTCAGAACAGGTATATATACAAATACTCCACACACAAAAGTAAGTCTTTATTCAAACATATTTACTGCTTTTATTTGATCTAATTGTTTAGGTTAAATAAGATTAAGGTGCTTTAAAAAGGATGTCAAAACATACTTCCATTCTAGCATTTAACAAATTATTGGGTTGATATAATTTTTTAAACTTTTTATTAATTTATTGAAATTTTTGTATCATGTACCCAAATCCTACTTACCTATCTCTCTTTCCCTACAAATTTGCCCTCTACCATTGCAACCCCCTCAAAAGAAACATACTTTTTTAAAAAAAAAAAAATCTCACCGTAAAAGCATTGTGTCACAGTGTGTCCCACAGTATACTACTCTGTCCACACATCTTTACTTGCAAATACTCATTCTAATGAGTCCCGAGTCTGGTCCAAGGCTTCTGATTTCTGTTATATTGTTCATATTGGATCCTCACTGGGACTCCTCTCAGATAGCTTGTTCTTGCCTTGTGTCATGGAAACCTTGTAGTTTTAGATCTGTAGGACCAGCCTCTAGAAGGGTTCTCTTTAAAAAAAGATAGATAAACTGTTTGTTTTTTTTTTTTAATTATAAGGCCATCGTTAAACAGCGGGCCTTTGCAGACATTCGCTGCCTATTAATTCACTTCATAGATCAGCCCAGCTGCTGTTCTCTGCCTGGGGCTTCGAGGAGACGTCTGCCATGTAAACTAACCATCCATGGATGGTGTGAACTCTCTGTTCCTGCCTGATAGAGCAAGATTTCCTTCCCACACTCTGATCTGAAAGATCTTGAGAGGCCCAGCAGCTCTTAGTCTCTACTAATTTATCCTGCATTCGGGGCCCATTTCACACCCTAATCACTTTGGAAGCTAAAGGAAACATTTTCCTATGCCCTACCCCATCTTCCTCCACACACCAACCAGACATTTCTTCTGTTCTTTTACAGCTATGGTCCTTATGTGCGTCAACTACCCTCCTATGTGAAGAACAGTGCAATTTTCTTTTCTCTTAGATCTTCTGAAAAATAAAGGGAAATATCTGACTTACACTTTTGTGCCCATGCATATGTGTGTGAATGTGCAGGGAAGGAGAACAAAACCTTCCTAAACATTCCAATTTACCCCTCCCTCTTCTGACAAAATCAAGCCAACATCCTTCCAAGCTTCACAAATGTCTCATACTTTTCACGAGAGCAAGGAAAAACAAAATGTCATAACAAATTACTGGCATCAAAGTACTATGTAACCACAAAATAAAACCTTACACAGCCATAAAGCATGTCAACATTCTGTTTTTACAACACCAGATGTGACGGGGTTCTGGTACGTATTCACTTTTCCTTTCGCCACCATGAAAAAGCATCCACCATTTCTATGAAATTCACATAGAAGCATCTATATGGCATGGGAAACCCCTGCAACTACATTCCCAAAATGGTTAGTCACGTGGAGACATATTCTTGTGCCTTTGTGTGTGTAGGTGTGTGCATGTAGGTATCATGGAAGACAGAAGGGAACACTAGGCCCCATGGAGCTGGAGTCACAGGCAATTGTGAACTGCCCATCATGGGTGCTAGAGACCCAGCTCAGGCCCTCTGCAAGTATGGTTCATGCTCTTAAGCACTGCGCCATCTTTCCAGCCCCCACGTCCAAATTTTTAAATTGGGATTAATATAATTACATAATTTCCTTCTTTCTTGTTTTCTTTCCAAACCCTCCTGTATACCCTTCCTTTTTCTCTTTCAAATTCATATGCTGTTTTTAATAATTTGTTACATACATATATATTTATTTATTTATATTTATATATTCCTAAATACACATATGCAACCTGCTCAGTCTATATAATGTTGCTTGTAGGTCTGTGCTATCAGGGTTGACCATTTGATTTTGGATAACCAATTGGTGTGCTCTTCCCTAGGGGAAACTATTTCTCCCACTCTCAGTATTCTTTAGTTGCCAGTTGTTCTTTGTGTAGGGTTGAGGTAAGGTGAGCTATAAACCATATGTTATCATCTACTAGTGTTCAGTGAGAGAGTTGATGTTATTTTACCAGCTATATCTGGAAACAAAAGCCTCTTGTTTATTTATGGACCTGTCTTATAGGCTTACAATATGTCACCGTCGCTGAGATGATCACAGTATTTTAGTTTTCTTTGATTTTTAACAAAATCACTACATAATTCTTGGAAGAGCAAAGTGAGGTCACATGCTCTGCAGGAGTCCTTCATCTGGCTGTCATGCTTTCTGCTTGTAGAACAGTGCCTCCAAGTCCCATGGCCATAGCTGCTCACCTAAGAGGGATGTGCCATTTCTCCAGTATTTCCAGCTTAAGTAGATATTTAAGTTTTGACCTCCAGAATTAACAAAGCACTTAATATCCGCCCACATTGCTCTAATAATGAGAACTTGGAAAATCCTTCAGTATCTGCAAGTATAAAGTCTTGCAATAGACACTTGTGGCTCTACCCAGACAAAGACTTTGAGCTGTACTCATCACAGACACAAATGGCTCCACCCTGAGTCCTGTCAATATAGGGAAAGATACAGAACTCCCCACTATTGTCATTTAGCTAAAGAATCAATACACAGTTGAATGTCTAGGGTTGGACTGCCTTCTACCTGCAATCTCTAGAGAGAGAGACAACATTCTAAGAATATGCTTGAAACAAATTTAAAATTTTTGTTATTTGAGCATGTGTGTGTGTGTGTGTGTGTATGTGTGATACGTATGAGGATATGTGTGTATACATGTTCTTGTGGGTGAGTACTGGTATGTACAGCACATGGGTGGAGGGTGGAGAACAACCTTACATGTCAGTCTTTAGCTTCTCCATGGTTTGAGACAGGATCTCTGGTTGTTTGAGGTTACATTGCCAGGCTAGCCCATCTTTCAATGAGATTGCAGATGACTACCACACACTACTTTACATGGATTATGGAGGTCCAAAACCCAGGTCCTCACACGTAAAAGGCAAACACTACCTTCCAAGTCATCTGCCCATCACACTGCATACTCAAATTAAGATCTTATTACATGTATTATTTATTTATTGAGATAGAGTTTCATGTATCCCAGGATGGCCTCAAATCAAGAGTAACCATGCAAATCTGATTCTCCAGCCTCATCTTCCCAGATGCTGGGATTACAAGCATAAAGCACTATACCTGCTTCATAAAGTTCTGAGGTTCTGAGGATGACACCCAGAGTTTCATGCATGCTAGATCATCACTTCGCACCTGAGCTACAGTTCTAGACCTACACATAAAGACTTTTGCAACTTGATTTAGTGCATTTGTGAGATCTCTCTATAGATCTGTATAGTCCTGTTCTCTATGTTTTGCTGTATAGAATATTCAAGTGTGCTGATGTATTATATATCTTTCTTACATGTGTACTATAATATATATAAATAAAATATATATTTAATTAATTTAATAATTATATTGTTATAATATATCATAAAATATAAATAGAAATTAATATATTCAATATTAAAAATATAAAAGGTATATAATTCTTAGCAGTTTGAAATGTAAAGATAGCAAATCATTTTTTCTAATAATTAAAACAAACCTATGAGTGTATACTCACTGTACAAAGTGATGGATTTCATAAGGATATTTTGGTTCAACTGTACTATGTACTTTAACCATACTCACTTCCTGTCCCTGCCTCGTCTCACCCCATCTCCATTCTCTTGATAAATAGTCTCCCTTCTACTTCATGGTTCATGTGTGAGTGTGTGTGTCTGTGTAAGTGTCTATGTGTGTGTGTCTGTGTGTGTGAGTGTGTGTCTATGTGTGTGTGTCTGTGTGTGTGAGTGTGTGTCTTTGTGTGTATGTGCCCATCTGCTTTAGAACAATATTTTAAAGCCACACTCAGCTTTGTTTTTGTTCTTATTCTCAGGATCCAATTGGTTTTCAGTTTAATTTTTATTTTAACTGAACTCTAAAATGTATCATAACTTCCTCATTATCTACATTCTGAATAGACTGTCTTAGATCTTCAACCATTGTGCATTAGTGTAATCAGTGACAATTTTCACACCTGCACCTAACACCTTCTGGGCACACTCCCTTCTCATGCTGTCTTCTGTGCACCAGGAGCAAGTCCCATCTCCCGTCTAGGTCCTTTTGTTTTACATGTACCAATGAAGCTTTTCTTACACCTTGGAGAAAATAGCCTTATGACACATATTTAACTTAAATAAATAGTGTGACTGAGAAAAAGTCTTCTTTTAGTTACTAAATTAATATCTAAATAGACATAGGCCTTGACAGCCCAGAGGCAACTTATCAACAAGCTTCATGAAATCACAAAGAGCCATCCCTAAGGCAAAGCCACCCAGGCTTTGTGGGATGAAGTCTTGAAGCCTGATCATAATTGCTTACTGCGTTACTGCGTTCCTAGTCAGCTGCCCCCCACAGTCCCCGAGGCAGTTATTCAGAGATGTTATGACCCCTTTTAAGTCTACTTCACCAGCTCTTCTCTGTATATCAAAATATTGCCTTGTATCCCACAGGGAAATAAAAATATTTTAGCAGAATCCTCACTTTTATTTGCTTTAACCCTTGACTGACCTATGTCGTTCTCATCCTTCCTGCGAGTACATTGACCTTGGAAGCTACTTCTCTTCTCCATCTGGACTTTATCATAGGATCAGATAGCATGTGATCACCCCAGAAGCCATACATTAAGTACTAAGGAAGTGAGAACACATACAAGCTTGGCATGTGTGCCTAACATAATGATGAATAACTAGAAGAAAAAGTTCATGCTGAAAAGAGAAAGAGGGAAAGATGTGAAAGCTTAACAAGCTTGTGCTAAAATACAGAGCTTCAGGATTTTGGAATGTTGAAACAAAGTTACAGAGAGGCAGGGTCGCAAACATTTAAACCAAGCTCTTGCTTCCATGATGTTCCCAAGAAGGTTGTGTGACAGTAACTATGATTTTACAGTACAGAGACAGAAGTTCTTCATAAACATTAACTAAACCCAGAATCCTAGGTCTCATTAAGACTGAGGTATAGTGTATAGATTCTATATTATGTGATAAAAATGATTTTGATGATTACAAAGAATATGCCACTCACTGATGGCCATGAGTGGGCACTGATGCTATTAAACAAAAATATCAGTCTTAAAATCACTTGCTGTTACTTATAAGGCCTCTTTTGCCCTTTAAAGTAGGATATGTATGAAATAGATTATGTTAATATACTTTCTGATTATCTATATAAACTACAAGTAAATGTTTTGGAATAATTAGCTCAGGATCACAAGATGCATCTCTGTTAATGACTATAGAGTTTATGAAGAATGCATAAGAATTTTAAAGGTTAAAGCATAGAGTTCTACGAACATATCAGGTTCATGAGCGCAAGAAAGGTCTGTTTGAACAGGAAAATGATGAAGTATAAAATTGAGCTAAAGTTTTAGCATTTATTCACTAAATGTCTCAGAAAAAATAGTAATCTCTCATGCCTGGAGTAGTTCTTGGACAATCTCTTTGTAGAGCCACATAGCATCTCTATGAAGAATTTTTAGTTGTGGTAACAAAGAAAAATCACTGTGGCATTAGGTAAGCTTGGAGTCTGATCCTAGCTAGGACACTTAATGTATAATCTGCAATTATTTGAACTGCTTGAAAATTCTGTGAGCTGGACCTAAAGAAATGTCTCAGTAAAGCACTTGCATGAAGACCTGAGATTTATCCCCAAAACCTATGTAAAAAGAAATTCACAAATGATAACACCCATTTATAATGTGAATGATAGGAAAGCAGCAACAGGGCCCTGGGGCTTGCTAGCTAGGCCAGCCTAGCCCAGTTTCTAGGCCCCAGACCCTGAGATACCCTGGCCCAGATGGCAACTGAAGAATGACCTTCGGGGTTGACATCTGGCCTCTGAATACACATTTCTATATGTGCCTGTGCACAAACCCCTCATAAACATACACTTAGTCTCAAATAAATGAATACATATACACACACACATAGCACACACACACACACACAAATTTCATAAGCCTCAGGTCCTGCACACACAAAACATGATTGTGAGTCTCTCTTTAGTACCATTTATTTCATCATGATGAAATGAAACTACATATTCAATGGATTTTAACATACAAACATCCCCACAAAAAAACCTAGTAAATGTTGTAAGAACCATTATAGATGACTACTTAAAACAAGAATCATTCATATAAATTTTGAGTCAAAAAGTGCTTCTGAAATACTAGCTAACATGGTTAAAATCATTACAGACAATTAATAGAAATTAGCGTTCACACAAATATTGCTTAAGTTGAACATTGTTTCTGAAAGGCTAACCATTCTGAAACCCACTTCACTTACCCTTTATATTCAGGTGACAGGAATTTGTAACTTTATTCATTTATTTATTTATTTATTTATTTATTTATTTATTTATTTATTTATTTCTGTTTTCCTGCTTTTTAAGAAGCCACCATATAGAAGCTGATCAGGGCTGAGCACAAACGCTAGCAGCAAGAGGCACTGACACTGAGATAGTGCGTAGTAGTGCTAGTGCCTTTGAAAACACACTGGACAAATGGTCAAAGAACACTCATTTGGAAGCAATTATATTTCCTCTAATTTTGTTTTACTTTTTCACACTGTCATCCATGGAAGTACAAAACAGCTAATAAGGTTTCTAAATGGCTGGTGCTGTTAAGTAGTCAAATATTTAGAGGCCATGGGTCTTTAATCACCTAAGTGCTTTTATATGAATACTGATGTGACAAAGGTTCATATTTAATTGATTCCAAAGTGACTTTATGCTAACTAATGGCTCGCAAAAGAATTTGAGAACCTAGTTTCTTCCAATTAAAAAGTATACATCTTCTTCTGAGTCAGAGTTTATAGCAGGTGGGTCAGAGAAAGCTACAAGTTCACTTAGACTCCATGAACAAGAAGTGGTAAACATAATTGAGTCTTTAAGTACCTGTGCAGCCAATAAAGAGAAGGTAGGAGACACAGAGGGATATCCAATTATTTTCAAAACATATTCTTAAGCTAAATGAATGTTCTTTGAAATACTTCAAAGTGATGGGGACTAAGTTGTTATCAAAATAAAGAATTTTGAGAGTCATATACCAAAAACACTGGAGTGCCTGTTAACCAGTTACTGGTAGCTAAAATTAGTCTCTTGTTTCAGTACTGAATGAATCTCAACCAGTCCTGGGTATGCATCCAATCCTTCTACCAGGCACATATATATTTCAGATGTACTTAAATATCTCTTCTGTTATTAGGACTTCTTTAATATTGGAAGAATATAATGTAAATCAAAAATTTTGGTAAGCAGAAACCTATAAATCACCCTCCTCTCCTACTGACCTATCACTATGAGCATTATTCTAACTAGACCATTAATAGAATAGAGTAATCAGTAGTTTAAATCAATGGTCTTATTACCAGTTAACAGAAACCATCAAGAGAAGCTGATTTTTAGGAGAATCAAAGCAGCTTGGAAAAAAGATAAGGGAACAGGACCTGAGTTGAGTGTCTATTATCACTGGTCCCTCTGTGAAGTTCAAATACAGAATGTTGCTTTCTTAAAGGATGATTTAATTCCAGATCTATAAGACAGAAAGAAACATTTATGATGTCGTGTCTATAGCAAGCACTGTGACAACACATATTTGTTCAGCCAGTGTTTCCACAAAATCAGTCTTGTAGGGACAAATCCCTCATTTGTGAATCATGTTATCTTCCAATTCAGACCTGTTGTATGTTTTCCATATAATTATCATTTTGATAATTATAATAATGGTAACATGTTTAACCAAAACACAGATGTAAAATTATGAAAATGCATGCATACACTATATGCATATTGGTATACAGAAAGTTTATTTTTGGTGTGTTTACATGGCTAGGATAGCTTGGGGAATATATTCTTATGAAATTAAAAAGACAATTTGTCATCCACCAAAAGAGCAGTCAGGTTTCTGAGGATCAGTGATGTGAAGAAAATAATTAAATACAAAGGAAAGTGAAAGGGTCAATGACAGCTTGCTTTTCTGAAACAAGCAAAATCATCTTTATAAAGAAAATGTTTATTTGTAAGTTTCTTTCAGCTAAGAGGCACCATAGAATAGTCTCAACACATGGGTTCTTCAAAGACCTCAGTTCTAAAGTTCTAAAGAATCTCATAAACCTGATGTAAAAATTTTAAAATGAAATATTTGAAGAATAATGGGGGCCACAATACACAGAATGTACCAAAAGAATGTACATGACTCTCATTCGCAAAAGGGACATCTAGGTATTAAGTGATATAAAGAAATCAGCCAACAATTTCAAGGAAGAGATTTAGGGCCAGAAAGTTTGTTTGTTGTTTGTTTGTTTGTTAAAGGCCACAGTTCTATGCTTCAGAGTTACCATTTTGTTATGCTTTTCCTAAGAATATAAAACTTCTATTCACTGTATTGGTATCCAATATAAGCTGCAGCCCTGTTAGATTTGAAAGAGATACACTGGAGAACCTTTTAACCTTCACTTCACAAATGAGTACTTACCCACTTAACATACATTTGCCATAATAAAGGAGAATAAAATGGACTGATTAGTTTATGTTGCCTATTTTCCCCTCTTCAATAAGAATTAGAACACACTGAGAAACACACTAGGGTAAATGGTCAGGTACTAGATTCTCTGCCTAGATTAAAGAGTGGGACACATTTATATTTCATACATTTGGGATATTCCTGGGGTCTTATGTTGGGTCTTATTAAAGCATGAGATTTTTATAAATACAGATGCTGTGTTTGTTCCTAAACATTCTGAGGAAGAAGGAACATCTGTGTTGTTTTGTTTTGTTTTCCCACTATGGCATTCTGAAATCTACCAAGTAGGACCAAATACTATAAACTGTCCAAATTGTCTCACTGAGTCATAAAAACTCTTCTCTGACATGTCAACTTTTCCTTTCATGTATACATCTGAAACACAGCACTCTAGAATCCAGTACATCCATGGGCATAATTGATTATTAATATAAGCAATGAAATGGTGATATAGCTTAGTTTATGCTTCTCTAGTATACCCAAAGCTGTGGGTTTGATTTCAAGCACTGCATAGACCATGCCAGGAAACACACTTGTAATTCCAGCACTTGAGAGGCAGAGGACTGAAGATCAGGGGTTCTAGGTCATCCTTTGCTACATAGAGAATTTTAAGGCCAGCCTGGAATGTTTGAAACACTGCCTTAAAAACAACACACACATACACACATACACAGAGAGAGAGAGAGAGAGAAAGAGAGAGAGAGAGAGAGAGAGAAAGAGAGAGAGGGAGTAGGGTGGGGAGAGGGAGAGAGGGAGACTGGAGACAAGGAGTGGAAGAGAGAGACAGATATAATGACAGAGACATACCTACAGACAAAAAAAAACAAAGAATAGAAAAATTAATATTGCCTGGCAGTGATGGTGCACACCTTTAATCCCAGCACTTGGGAGGCAGAGGCAGGTAGATTTCTGAGCTCGAGGCCAGCCTACAGAGTGAGTTCCAGGACAGCCAGGGCTACACAGAGAAACCCTGTCTCAAAAAAAAAAAAAAAACAAAAAAAAAAAAAACAAAAAAAAAATGAAAGAAAGAAAGAAAAAGAAAAAGAAAAAAGGAAAAGAAAAATAATATTGATTGCTTACCAGAGAAGATGGACTTAAATGCAATACCTCAAAACCCTGAGGTTCTGATGACTTCATAACAAGTTGTTGTTGTTTTTTTTTTTTATCTTTATGTGTGAATATGCTTGTTTAAGTGAGTATAGGCACGTGTGTAGCACCAAGAAGCTTGACTCCTATGTGGGAATCATGCTCAGTGCTCTTATTTATTGAGACAGGGTCTCTCCATCAAACTTTGCTTGATTAGCACGATAGAATTCAGCTTTGTTGTGGAGCTGTCTTGCTAGCTGGCTTGCTCTGGGAATCTTGAGCTCCTCCTTTTGAGGCTAGAATTACTAACGGACTGCCAATCACCACAGAATTTCCAGGAGCTCAGAGGAACCAAATTCTGGGCCTGGAGCATGAGCAGTCAGGTGTTCCACCACCAAGCTTTCTCTGAAGCTATTGTATATAAGTCTTAGAGACTGGTTGCAAGTACATTCCCATCCCAATACTATAAATTGTTAATATTTTAGAAAGATAACACAACTTTATACTTCCACTTATTCATCATCTATAACATACAAGGAATGAAGCTGCTCACAAAAGAGCATTTTAAAGAATGAGATAATTTCAGAGAAATTGTAAGTTTATTTCTTTAAGCTAACCTAATTCAAGGAACAAAATTTTGTTTTTCAAATACTATAGAAGTTGACCTGTCCAGCATGCAGAAGAATGCAAATTGATCCATTCTTATCTCCTTGTACTAAGCTCAACTCCAAATGGATCAAGGACCTCCACATAAAGCCAGACACTCTGAAGCTAATAGAAAAGAAACTGGGGAAGACCCTTGAGGACATCGGTACAGGGGGAAAGTTCCATATGCAATAGCATATGCTCTAAGATCAAGAATTCACAAATGGGACCTCATTAAATTACAAAGTTTCTATAAGGCAAAGGACACCATCAAAAGGATAGATCGGCAACCAACAAATTGGGAAAAGATCTTCACCAACCCTACATCAGATAGAGGGCTAATACCCAATATATACAAATTGGGAAAAGATCTTCACCAACCCTACATCAGATAGAGGGCTAATACCCAATATATACAAAGAACTCAAGGAGTTAGACCCCCAAGGAACCAAATAACCCTATTAAAAAATGGGGTACAGAGCTAAACAAAGAATTTTCACCTGAAGAACTTCGGATGGCTGAGAAGCATCTTAAAAAATGCTCACCTTCATTAGTCATTAGGAAAATGCAAATCAAAACATCCCTGAGATTTCACCTTACACCAATCAGAATGGCTAAGATTATAAATTCAGGAGACAGCAAGTGTTGGCAAGGATATGGAGAAAGAGGAACACTCCTCCACTGCTGGTGGGTTTGCAAACTGGTACAACCACTCTGGAAATCAGTCTGATGGTTCCTCAGAAAACTGGGCACGTCATTTCCATCACTTCTGGAGGATCCTGCTATACCACTCCTGGGCATATACCCAGAAGGTTCCCCAGCATGCAATAAGGATACATGTTCCACTATGTTCATAGCAGCCCTATTTATAATAGCCAGAAGCTGGAAAGAACCCAGGTATCCCTCAACGGAAGAATGGATGCAAAAACTGTGGTATATATACACAATGGAGTACTATTCAGCCATTAGAAACAATGAATTCATGAAATTCTTAGACAAATGGATGGAGCTAGAGAACATCATATTAAGTGAGGTAACTCAGTCTCAAAAGAACAATCATGGTATGCACTCACTAATAAGTGGATATTAGCTTAGAAAATTGGAATACCCAAAACCTAATCCACACATCAAATGAGGTACAAGAAGAATAAGGAGTGACCCCCGGTTCTGGAAAGACTCAGTGTAGCAGTATAAGGCAAAACCAGAACAGGGAAGGGGTGGATGGGACAACAGGGGGAGGTAAGGGGGCTTATGAGACTTTTGGGGGGTGAGGGGCCTGAAAAGGGGAAATCATTTCAAATGTAAATAAAAAATTTATCGAATTAAAAAAAGAGAAAAAAAAAAGAAGTAGACCTGTCAAATGCACTGCTCATGCCAATCTGTATGTAACTCTATTTTTCCTTCTATGTACATCTCTGCAAAAATTGCTATAAAGAAATACATACACTGCTGATTCTCTACACTTACACATACACACATTATTCAAATATTACTGGGTAGCAATAAAGAAAGACCAGGAATAAATATCTCAATTGTTAGTAAACCTATGTGTCTATTTCTATAACTGTTGTAACAGTGTATTGCAAGCTTCATGAATTAAAAAGAACACCTGCACATCTTGGGGATGAGGAGATGGAGAGATGCCTCTGTAGAAAAGAACACTTGCTGCTCTTTCAAAGCTCAGGAGCTTGAGTCACACATCTATTAAAAATCAAACAAACAAACAAAAAAAACAACTTTAACTCCATTTCCAGGAGCTCTAACACCTTCTTCTGCACTCCAAAGCACTACGTATGCATGTAATACATATGCATTAATATATAGGCAAAATGTCCTTAAAGATCAAATATGAATAAATATTTTTAAAATATGTATGTACAAAATCATAATAGATCTCATACAATTCTGGAAGTAAGATCCAAAATGAGTTTCACTGGACAAAAGACGAAAGCAGAGAGGACCATGCTTCTTCCTAGGAGACTGTAGGCAGGACTCTCTCTGAAAAGAGTTTTCCAATGGTTGTGGGGTCATATTTATCACATCGCATGACTCATGCACTAAGAGTCATAAGCTTAATCTGTAAAAGCAGCAGTGTAGCGTCTTCAAATCCCCTCCATCTTCACATAATGTTCTTCCCCTCACAAAAATCCTATGGTTACATCTAGTGTAAAACCACATAATCCGAGACAGCCACCTCAGGGACCCAACCCTCACTTTAACTATATCTACAAAGTCCAGTTCCCATATCAAGCAGCATTTAGTGGTTGTAACAGCCGCAGAGACACTTTAATCCACAGTAGAAAGTCTTTTTAAAATTACCTCCCTTTTAAGGTTGTGATTCCATTTCCTGCTTTGTAGCTTAAAGAAACAATCAAATACATAAATATAAATGCAAGTAAAAATTTTCTCAGCAATGTTTCTAAAATTAGTTGTAAAACATAAGTGATTTTAAAGTACAGTTTGACCCATGTGACAAAGAATAAATAAGCATGAACCATTTATTCTGCACATATCATTTTAGTGGCAGGGAAATGCCCTAGTAAGAAACTAGATTACCAACATGATAGAATTCAGCATCAGACATATGCAAATTCAAAATGGACATATTCAAAAATAAATTTATTATGTTCATAAGAATATGAATATAATATTCATATGGACATATTCAAAATGAAATTTATTGTATGTAGTTCTTAAATAGCCCTGTTCAGGTTTTTCATGGACAATTGAATTTAACTAAAAATTAAATACTAATAGTGGTCTGGCCACAAAGAAACCAAGACTAGTAAAGGGGGGTTACAGGATGCATGAGGAGAGTTTTCTGATAGAGATAGTCTTAAAGTCTCTAACACAGCAACATTTGACAGGAGACAGGGAGGGATGGAAAGAAAGAGGGAGGGAGGGGGACTATAAGAAGGAGGAATGGAGGGATAGAAGGAAGAGTGAGGGAAAGAGATAAGGAGGGAGACTGGAAGGAAGGGAAGGAGGGAGAGAGGGAAAGGAGAAAGAGAGAAAATAGCTATTAGGACTAGCCTTTGGAGAGCAAGTTCCCAAATATGTCGCCTTTACTACCTATCTCTAGCTCTATTTACCACTAAACGCCAATTGTAAAATCTCTCCCATATCACAATACCAACAGACAATGTGTACTATTGGTCTTTGCAAAGTGTGCACATAGAATGTTGTTGTCATACCTCTAAAAGGAGGTACATTTATTCAGTGTCTGGTGGTTATATGAAGAAGTTTGCAGATGCAACAGTATGCATGAAACTACATAGAAATTCAAGAAAGAAGTTTGCAATGGTGCCATTAAAAGCTTGCTTCAAATTACAAGGCTCCATTAAATCAATTGTAACATGCCTGTTATTACCACATTATACAATATAATGAAGATAATAAATACCTGGCATTTTCAGAGTTTCTTCCATCTAAATATTCCCATAGAGCTCAATCAACTTTATGTGCAAATTGATTATGAGCTGTCTGCAGGTGAGGCAGTGCAGGCAGCACAAGCCACACTAACAAGGGGCTTTTCTCTACTCTTCCGGGCTCTTTTTATCTCCGCTTGCTAATTGGGACACCATGAGCCAAATGCTTTTTGAAATAATGAACATGGAAGATAATTCTAAGGAGCTTCTTAATAGTCAAGCAAAAGGACTTGCAAAGTAGAATAATTTGGTATTTTAGTTATCACCATTCGCATTTTAATGAGAAGGATATTTTAACAATAAGGGGCCAGTTTTATGACTCACCTGGGTGTATCCAGAAACTTTGTATACACCAGGCTGAGAACTGGTGCACATGCGCACATATACACACACACAAACACACACACACACACACATACACACACAGGTCTCCTAACACTTGCACTCATAATGACAACCAGATGTACACATTCTCAACCCTTCATGGTTTTTCCAAGTGCACAGTCCAATTCTCACCTACTAATTTTAATTAAATAGTGCATTAACTCCAATCACAAGCAAGCCTTCCTAAAACTACCAGCAATTACTTGGTAGCTGAGAATACATTGTCCTTGTGGAATCTACTGCTTAAGGGTAACTCTGGTTTTGTTTAATTTTAATTCATACAAATTTAAATTTAAATCTGGAGCACAGGTATGTGACAGAATGTTAATGATAAATGACTATGACGTGTCTCAGTTTTTGGACAATAAATTACATAAAATCTGAATATAAGTCATATACTTTTCTTTTTGCAAGTGCATGTACATGTATGTGATTATGTGAATGTATGTTTACATTTGCAGATGCACCTGTATACACATGCATGTATGTATCTGTCTATATGGAGGACGTATGTTGACATAGTGTGCCATCCACAATTGTACTACACTTTAAATATTGAGGCAGAGGACCACACTTGAATCCAGAGAACATCAGTTTTGGATAATCTAGCAATCGGGCTTGAACCTGGTACCTCCTGTCTCTGCTTCCCAAGCACCTGGACTGCAGGGCAGGAATAACAGACCTGCCCCATACTTGCCTTCCTGTAAGTGCTAGGGTCCTCACCTTGGGTTCCAGCAGTAAAGACTTTACTCACCGAACCATGTATTTATGATAAAATGTAGTACAAAATTTAAGGTATAATGCATACATATGTGATTTGAAAAAATTACTAAGAAAAAAAGAACAAAAGTAGATTGATGACTCTATATTGCTTACAAATTGAAATGATGTCTTAGACATATTAGGTAAGACTATATGAATTGTGAATATCCATTGTACTTGTAGTCAGTGTGGCTAAATAGAAAATTTATGTTACCTATATATCTCCCTACACTTTGGGGGACGGGTTCCACCTAACCAGGAGTCTTTTTGGGAGGGAACTCTTCTGAGGAATGGTTCTGTGTTCCTCACAGTGCCTTGAAGAGTGGATACAATCCTCCATTGAGCTCATTTTCCTGCTCCAGGACTACCACTGGCCCCATTATTCTGTATCCAGACTTTCATTTTCTCAGTGACTGCCTTTGCCCTTTTCTGGATTTCTCTTCTTTCTGTTGCTTTATGCACAAGAATTTTCTGTTCCTAGCATCTCACTCATGATTTCTATCAGACTATTTACAGATTTTCCATTAAGGTGTCAACAGAACCTACTGAATACTTTTCCACCTTTTTTTAATTGCTTAATTTATTCATTGGAATGCAATAATTCCAAATGTTGCCCCACTTTCTGGTCCCCCCTGCAAGAGTTTTTTTACCTCCTCCCCTCTCCCATTTGCCTCTGAGAAGGTGCGCTCACCACCCCACCACACACCTGCTCAAACCTTCAGATCACATTCCCCCATACATCCTCCTTCCCTGGGGCATCAAGTCTCTACAGAATTAGGCAATTCTCTCTCTCAGAGGCCAAACAAGACAGTCCACTGCTACATATGTGCTGTGGGCCACAGACTAGCTCTTGTATGCTCTTTGGTTGGTTGCTTAGTCTCTGGGAGATCCCAGGAGTCAGGGTTAGTTAATACTATCGGGTCGCCATTCCCTTCAGTTCCTTCAGTCCCTCCAACTCTTCCATAAAGGTCCCAACCCAAGTCCTTCATTTGACTATAAGATTGTGCATCTGTCTCAGTCACCTGCTGGTAGAGCCTCTCAGAGAACAACCATGCTAGGCTTCTGTCTGCTAGCACAATGTGACATCAGTAATGGTGTCAGGGTTTGCTGCCTACACATGGGAAGGAAGCCAACTTTGACTGATCATTGGATGGTCTTTCCTTCAATCTCTGCTCCATTTTTCTCCCTCTATTTCTTTTAGTCAGGAACAATTCTAAGTCAAAATTTTGAAAGTAGATTGGTGACCCCATCCCTCCAATAGGGGCCTTATCTCTCTACTGGAGATGGTTTCTTTAGGTTCTGTCTTCCCAGTGTGGGAAATTTTACCTAAGGTCATTCTCATTCAGTCCTGGGAGTCTTTCACATCCCTGGTACCTGGGACTTTCTACAGGTTCCCTGAAGCTTCATAATTCCATTCATTCTCCTGATCCTGTGGGCATCTCTTCTGTTTCCCCCATACTTGATGGGAAAGGAGAGAAGGATGGAAAGGAAGCAGGATCTGCAATTTCTTGTTCCAGAATTTTTCCCATATCTCCATTTAAAGAGATGTTGAAGGCTAGTGGATCTCTGAGTTCTCTTACTCATTACCCCAAGGATTTTCTTTGCTGCCTAGCACTGCATTTTTTATTGTTTTTTTAAACTTATTTACATTTCAAATGTTATCCCCCTTCCCAGTTTCCTCTACACATGTCCTCCCCTTCTTTTGCCTCTATGAGGGTGCTCCAACACCCACCCACCCACTCCCACCTGTTGTACTAGCATTCCCTTACACTGGAGCATCAAGTGTTCACAGGACCAAGGGACTCCCCTGCAATTGATGACAAATAAGGCCATCCTCTGCTATATATCCAGCTGGAGCCATGGGTCCCCCATGTATACTCTTTGGTTGGGTATTTAGTCCCTGGGAGCTTTGGGGGATCTCATTGTTTGATTTTGTTGTTCTTCCTATGGGGTTGTAAACCCCTTCTGCTCCTATAATCCTTGCCCTAACTTCTCCATTAAGGTTCTCCCTGCTTAATCTGATGTTTGAGTGCATACATTCACATCTCTATTGGTCAGGCTCAGGAAGAGCTTCTCAGTGGGCAGCTATACCAGGCCCCTGTTAGTGAGCACTTCTTGGCATCAGCAATAGTGTCTCGGTTTGGTGTCTACAGATGGGATAGATCTCTAGGTGAAGCAGTCTGTAGATGGCCTTTCCTTTAGTCTCTGCTCCACTCTCTGTCCCTGCATTTCTTTTGACAAGAGGAATTCTGGATTAATATTTTTGAGGTGGCTGGATGGCCCCATCCCTCAACCAGGACCATGCCTATGCACTGGATATGGTCTTTATAGGTTCAATCTCCCCTTTGTTGGGTATTTCTGCTAATGTCCTTCCTGTTGGGTCCTGGGAACCTCTGGGTCCCTGGCATCTGGGACTTTCTAGTGGTTATCCCCAGTTCCCCCTCCCCAACTGCTACACACCTACTTTCAAATTTCTGACCCTCTGTACTTCTCCCCCCTCCTCCCATACCTGAACTGCCCCCCCTTGTCCCTCCCCCTCACCCCCCCCCCAGATAATTCTTTCTACTTCCTGGAGATTATTTTCTTTCTCCATTTGAGTATGACTGTAGCATCTACATTTTGGTGTGTTCTTCTTTCTTCTTGGGTTTCACGTGGTCTGTGAGCTGTAATGTGGGTATTCTGAGCTTCTTTTTGTCTAATATCCACTTATCAGTGAGTATATACCATGTGTGTTCTTTTGTGATTGGGTTACCTCACTCAGGATGATATTTTCAAATTCCATAGACTTGTCTGTGAATTTCATGAAGTCATTGTTTTTAATAGCTGAGTAGTACTCCATTTTGTAAATGTACTACATTTTCTGTATCCATTCCTTTGTTGAAGGACATCTGAGTTCTTTCCAGCTTCTGGCTATTATAAATAATACTGCTTTGAACATAGTGGAGCATGTGTCCTTGTTATATGTTTAGCATCTTCTGGGTGTATGCCCAGGAGTGGTATAGCTGGTGTAGGTACCAAGACCTGAGAGGCTTGTGACGTCATACAAGCGACAATTAAGACAATGTATAGGTCTGTTGCCAAGGCAACAGCCACCGTTTACCCAGAATTCCATAGCCCACCTTTACCTGTAACTACATCATCACCCATATATAACCGGGCAGCGTTTCTCCCCAGTCCTCTTTTCTTTTCTTTTCTTTCTCTCCTTCCTTCCCACCCGCTACCCCTTCCCTATCTTAAATAAAGTCCCACATGGAACTGGTGTATCTCATTGTGGCCCACGTCTCCACCGCATGACTCTAACCAAACAAGTGAAAGATCTGAATGATAAGAACTTCACGACCTCAAAAAAATGGGAAAACCTCCCATGCTCATGGATTGGCAGGATTAATATAGTAAAAATGGCCATCTTGCCAAAAGCAGACAGGACCTTTTGCGCAGAAACCAACAGCTGGGTCCTCAGTTAGAATTATTTCTAATTTTCTGAGGAATATCCAGACTGATTTTCAGAATGCTTATACCAGTTAGCAATCCCACCAGCAATGGAGGAGCATTCTTCTTTCTCCACATCCTTGCCAGTACCTGCTGTCTCCTAAGCTTTTTATCTTAGCCATTCTGACTAGTGTAAGGTAGAATCTTAGGGTTGTTTTGATTTGCATTTGCCTGATGACTAAGGAAGTTAAACATTTCTTTAAGTGCTTCTCAGACATTCAAGATTCTTCAGTTGGGAATTCTCTATTTAACTCTGTACCCCATTTTTTAATAGGGTATTTTGGTTCTGTGGAGTTTTTTTCCCTTTTACAACTTTCAGTGACTTGCTATTCACCATGATTTGGGCATAGTCTCTTCCCTTATCCTAAGTAAGCAACTTAGTCAGATAACCCTCAACATTTCAAGGTTTCAGTTTTCTCCCACAGTTGATCAACTGCCTTTCTATGTCAGGCCAGAAAAGGCTTCTCTGAGGCCAGATTCTCTCTAAGGCTAGTGTGACAGTCACCCTTCCACCCACCGTGCTACAACTCAGTGAAGCTTTTCCATAGCCAGCAATGCTGAACAAGAGAGGTTATCTGGGATGGTTTCACAACAGCTTAGTTTCTAATACTGAGTCATCAAAATCAGGAAGTGAGGAAACTAGCCTGCAGTAACTAGATAATACAATATGAGCTTGTATTTACCTGTTTATGCAAAACCTCAACCCCTCCCTCTTTTGTTTCTTATCTCTATTCTCCCCAAGTTCCTGCCCAGGGCATGCTTGAATAGTTTCAATCCCAAACCTCCTACCTTTATCACTTTATCATAGAGTCAGAGAGTCCAGAGCAGAAGCTCCGTGAGATAAATCTATTGCTATTTGGCTTCTCACACAGTGTATACACACCATATGAGACTAAAACTGCTGTGTTGTAAGCTGGGTGATCATTGCATATTCTTTGCTGGCAGAGTTGTCAGATGCCATTGATGTTGCCTTAACCTGTTTTTAATCTACGCTTCTTATAACATGCTTCTGTTTTCCAGCAGAAACCTACTAGTTTCATTTGTTTCAGCTACTCATTTCTCTATCTATGGAGGTAGATCTATGTGCCCTGTATTATCTAAGAAGATCCTGGCAAGCAGACACACTCAAAGCAAATTCTAGGAATCACCCATCCTGCTATTTTTATCTCAGTCTCTCCTTCTATCTTGCCCTGTGTGGTGGTTTGAATAGGAAGGGCCCCCATTCACTCATGTGTTTGAATGCTTGGCCCATAGGAAGTGATGCTATTAGGAAGTGTGGCCTTCTTGGAGTAGGTGTGGATTTATTAGAGGAAGTATGTCCCTGTGGAGGCAGGCTTTGAGGGCTTCTGTGTCAAGCAAGGCCTGGTGTGGCTGTCTCCTGCTGCTGCCTGTGGATCAACATGTAGAACTCTCAGCTCCTCCTCCAACACCATGTCTGCCTACATGCTGCCATGTTTCTTGCCATGAGAATAATGAACTAAATCTCTGAAACTGTAACCCAGCCTCAATTAAATATTTCACTTTATTACTCTGACCATTGTGCCTCCTCATAGCAATAAAATTATTAATTCTTATTAATAATCCCTATTAATTCCTCAATGTCATCTTATCTGCAATTCATTATTAACCATCTACAGAACTAGCATTTACTTGACCAGTTAATTCTTATTTTCATTCTACATCTAGCTAATCTATCTGTTATTTATGATTCTCTCTGATAAATTCCTTATAAGGAGCCACCATAGTTTTAGAACTTGATTTGCCATCACCTCTTTTTCAACCAGATTTTCTATGAAGACCCTTCATGCTTTCCCAGTGGCTCCCATGGTTTATGACTTAATTATCACTCTGTAGTAATGATTCCCAAATATAACTCTGTTTAATACACACGTCAAATCATGTGTTTTTAATCACTGTGAAACAGTATTTTACATATAACTTGCAGGCATTGTAAAGATAGTTTATAAATCCATGCCCTCTGTACATGTCAACCAACCACAGAACAAAAAAAAAAAAAAAATCCATACATGATAAACCTGCATAGGTTGGTTTTCTTGTTATTTCCTAAATACATCCTATTTATAATATGCCCATTGCATCCTTTTTATAATGTAGTAGGGAAAAATAAGTGCTCTACAGATGATTTAAAATATATGAAAGAATAAGAGAATTATTAAGCTAAATTAAATTACTTTGCCATTTTATGCAAGGCACTTAAAAATCCACACACTGTGGTTCCCACCAAGGACTTTGGACTCAACAACCCATGGATATCAAGGACAACTGGAAGCCATTAAACATACCAGAGCCTTCCATAAATTCTTCTTCAATACATTTTCTATTCTATTCTATTTTATTTTATTTTATATTTTGAATAACCACAAAGCCTCACGCCATTTCAGTATCAGAGCTTTGAAGACATCCTCAAGTTCTTCACCTATTAAAGGATTTTAGAACCAGGGGTATAGCTCAGTGGGTGACATTTATTTGCCTAGCACGTGCCAGCCCTAGGCTCCATTCCCAGCAATGGGACAAATATATTATCTTTATTCCTCTCTCTAGGCAGCATTAAATTTTGTCATCTGGTTCTTAGGGCATCTTTTACCATTAGTGCTTAAATCTGAGTTCTTCACCATTACCCTAGACCCAGCCATCACAACAACTTATCTGGAGTACATAGTAGTTTCCTAAATGTTCTATCATGTCACCAACATTAAATCTAAACGCAAATCTAATTGTCTTGTTTTATTTCCTTCCCAAACCAGTGTTCCTGCTACATATAAAGTCAAATATTCTTTACAAATGGGCAGCCGTTGACTGTTCATGGTTTTTCCTCCATGTTGACTCTGCAGACATGGCTGCTCAGCCCCACGCACACCCTGCTGCATCACAAATATTTTCTAGGATTTCCTGACTCCACACTTTGTCATGTTGGCCTTTGAGATTTTCAATACTCTGCCTTCATTTCCCACAATGGAATTTCTGCACAGTCTTCAGGCAGAACTTCCTCTCTTGGGTATGCTCTGGATATCTGCCAGATGAAGCTGATCTCTGTCTCTTCTGTTTCCTCTTGCTCTCTGATTCTTGACTCTGCTTGTCACCACAGTTTGCAAAGCCGTTCTTACAACAGTCTCTTTGCTGAACTGTGAGCTTTGAAACTCAAATGTTATGTCTCCCTTGATGTCATATCTCTGCGAGTAGGTAAACAGATGCTCAGGGATGGTTACTAGATGGCTGAAATACAAGGAACTAAATTATAACATAAGGCAAGTTTTCTGGGAAACTGTGAGGTTCTAAAGTGCTAATATTTGCCAAACGTTTACACTGGTCTTTCTTTAAGGTGAGGCACAGTTCCTAGAAATTAGAATAACTTGGGCCTGGAGAGTTTGGCTCCCTAGTTAAGAGCATTGGCTGTTCTTTCCAAGGTCTCTGGTTCAATTCCCAGCATCCATGGCAGCTCCCAACACCGTTACACAGACACTTATGCAATCAAAACACTAATGCACATAAAATAAAAATTAATAAAAAGACATTAGAATAACTTCCCCTTGAGAAACATATTCTTTCATATACTCCTCCCCTAATTATATTTTACTGTTTTAAGTAAAAATAAAAATGAAACTGTATAAAATCCACAAGGGTAAGATTGAAAAGGAAAATTTGTATGTTTCCTATAACTAAACTCACAGAGCCATTCAATTATATCTAAGTTTCTTTTTCATTTTGCCTTTTTATGTGCTCTTGGTCAACACACACCTAGTATGGGCATGATATGATCTTATGTTCAATATTCTGGGTATTGGAAAAAATTCAAAGCAGATGAGATTTATTAAGAATCCATTCACAAAAAAAATTGATCATTGGAAGAGCAATTTACCATGCAGAGATATATGGATACAGAGAAGGCATGAAAGGTCTTTCCATGATGGAAGAAAGCAAATCACTGAGCAGGAATAAGCAAACAGCTATAATGTAAGTTAGTTAATGGCACAGACCACATGTGAGCAGCCTGGACAGAAGATATCGTCAGTATAAAACCATCATATATGCTAGTTACTATCCATTCCCAGTGGAATCAGGAGGAATATATTTCAAACATAGGAAAAAATTAAAAACAAAACAAAAACAAACTGGAGCTGCTGAACTGGAAACAAGTAGGAACAGAAAACTGCAGCAGGGTGCCTGCAGCAGCATCTATCCACCTTTCCAATGTGAACAAATCATGGAAGCCCGGTTACCTGACCCAGGATACACTTCCACTCCAGTTCTCCTCATCTAGTACAACACCTCACTGCGCATGTGCATCCTCCATTATTGTAAACTAAACAAATCACATCATATCTCCCTATGAGCACATTTTGCAAAAGTGGCGTCCATTTTTTTCTTTATAAGTTTTGAAGAAAGCGTACAGATGAGTTACTGAATGAATGTCGACCTCCTCTGAGATGAATTATAAATCTCCCCTAAGTCTTTGTCAGTTCTTGTCTACATCATGTCTCTTCTCCCACTTTCAGCAGGGAATTAAGCTTTGATTGTGAATGTACAATCTTATGCTGAGCTAGTCTTGCCAGCACACTATACCAGGACTTGGCCTCTTTCAAGGAGTATGTATGAATGTCCTGAAAGAAAGAAAACATCCCAAAGCTCATTTCTTTCCTTCTGTTCAGTTAATAATTTATAAGCTTCCTCAAGGTGTAGAGCCCACATTGGTTACTTTATAGACCTCAGAGGAGATGCAAATCCTTTGTTAAAAATGAAAAATAATCTTAGGCACAATATTATCAGAGTTCTAGCCAAAATCTCAAGCATGCAAATAGTCTCAGCCTGTGAAAGAGGCATGTGGGAGCAGGCTTAAAAAGATGATCATGGGTTTTTCTTTTCCCATTACATTTTGATAATAGACATACATACATCTGCACTCTCCTACGGAGGGATTAGTCAAGTAGAGAGTCACTGTTATTCAAAAAGAACTGACACATGAGAAGAGGGCAAGAAAAATTGTGGAGTTTATATTTCCTGTAAATGGAAAATTTTAAACCCCATGAATTTTAGTGAAAGAAAAGAAAACAGATTGCTAAAAACTTGAAGGTATGATTTTCTTCTAAAGGTTGAAATTATTCAATTCCTGAAGTATCCTCAAGTAACTGTTACATCTCTAAAGTTTTATTCTGTGAGAACACACACACACACAAACAGCCATAGATCTAATATTACACACTTGATATTTTCTCCTTTATCCTGTGTCCATTTAAACTTCCACTTCCTATATACCTTATGGATCCTTAAGCTTGTATATTTGACTAATCACTTTCACCATTAGCTAGTACAAAGCCTTTGTTTAATTGGCATGTTTTTATGACATCTACTTGGCATTCAGAATCATGTTACTTGTTAAATATATATTGACATTCGATGAAGGAATGAAAAACTAAATAAATATACAAATATATGTAATCCGCATCCATCTCCAATGTAGTATATAGTACAGGAAACAGACATCAATCAAATAACCAAAATAAACATCATGCAACAGCCTTCTCATCAGGTATATGGTATCTCACAGAATAATCCCATGTCTTTGGTAAATTGAGGGGAGGCTTTTCAAATGTTTGAGCTTATAATGGAAGGATAAGCAGTGTGGCATGGACCATCTCAGAGGGAGGATGACGTCAGTGGAGGAGATCCCATGTTAGGTTCTCCTTTTTGGGTCCTCAACAGGATAACTGAGGCCAGAGCAGGAAATCCAGGGGAGTGGGAGCAGCATGGTTTTGAGACAGTCTGAAGAAATCAACAAGAGACAATCATGCAGAAAGCACATGTCATGACAGTAGTTTTCTTTGTATCTTTTTTTTTCTTTTTTTTTTATTATTCAATATAATTTATTTACATTTCAAATGATTTCCCCTTTTCTAGCCCCCCCACTCCCCGAAAGTCCCGCAAGCCCCCTTCTCTTCCCCTGTCCTCCCACCCACCCCTTCCCACTTCCCCGTTCTGGTTTTGCTGAATACTGTTTCACTGAGTCTTTCCAGAACCAGGGGCCACTCCTCCTTTCTTCTTGTACCTCATTTGATGTGTGGATTATGTTTTGGGTATTCCAGTTTTCTAGGTTAATATCCACTTATTAGTGAGTGCATACCATGATTCACCTTTTGAGTCTGGGTTACCTCACTTAGTATGATATTCTCTAGCTCCATCCATTTGCCTAAGAATTTCATGAATTCATTGTTTCTAATGGCTGAATAGTACTCCATTGTGTAGATATACCACATTTTTGCATCCACTCTTCTGTTGAGGGATACCTGGGTTCTTTCCAGCATCTGGCAATTACAAATAGGGCTGCTATGAACATAGTAGAACATGTATCCTTATTACATGGTGGGGAGTCTTCTGGGTATATGCCCAGGAGTGGTATAGCAGGATCTTCTGGAAGTAAGGTGCCCAGTTTTCGGAGGAACCGCCAGACTGATTTCCAGAGTGGTTGTACCAATTTGCAACCCCACCAGCAGTGGAGGAGTGTTCCTCTTTCTCCACACCCTCTCCAACACCTGCTGTCTCCTGAATTTTTAATCTTAGCCATTCTGACTGGTGTAAGATGAAATCTCAGGGTTCTTTTGATTTGCATTTCCCTAATGACTGTTTTCTTTGTATCTTAAGAAGAATACAAATCTGTTTCCAGGGACTTCCAGGGATGAGGTCACTTGACTGGAATTTTTGCTTGCATTGTTTAGAAAAGTGAAATCATGTTACTTGTTAATATATTGACATTGGATGAAGGACTGAAAAACTAAATGAATAAACAAATATTTGTAATCCCCATTCATCTCCAATGTAGTATCCATCAAGTAACATGATTCTGAATACCAAGAAAGCTTTGAAGTATCCATCAATGATATAAGTCAGAATTAGCGCATCAGCTATGAAGACAGAAAGCGAAAGAAATGGAAAACTATATGAGGAAGGCAAGTCTGCAGAATAAAGTTGACGGTAGCTTACAGAAGATGGTAAAGGAAGGTTGAGGTCCAGCTTTGTAAAAATAGGTTTAAAAATTTAAAAACACATCATTTTTTTCTTTTTTCTTTTTTTAAATATTTTTATTTTCTATATTCTTTGTGTACATTCCAAATGATTTCCCCTTTCCCAGATCCCCCCTCCCCATATTTCCCATAAACCTTCTTCTCTCCATCCATTCTCCAATCACCTCCCTCCTTTTTCTCTGTCCTTATATTCCCTTCCAATGCTAGATCAATCCTTTCCAGGATCAGGACCCTCTCCATACTTCTTCATGGGAGTCATTTGTTATGCGATTTGTGCCTTCACTATTCAGAGCTTCTGAGCTAATTAATATCCTCTTATCAGAGATTGCATTCCATGTGTACTCTTTTGTGACTGGGTTACCTCACTTAGGATGATATTTTCCAGATCAAACCATTTGCCTAAAAATTTTGTGAATTCATTGTTTCTAATTGCTGAGTAGTATTCCATTGTGTAAATATACCATATTTTCTGTATCCATTCCTTCTTTGAGGGACATCTGGGTTATTTCCAGCTTCTGGCTATTATAAATAAAGCTGCTATGAACATAATGGAGCATGTGTCTTTATTGCATGCTAGGGAATCCTTTAGGTATATGCCCAGGAGAGGTATAGCAGGGTCCTCTGGAAGCGTCATGTCGAGTTTTCTGAGAAACCGCCAGACTGATTTCCAAAGTGGTTGTACTATCTTACAGCCCCACCAGCAGTGGAGGAGTGTTGCTCTTTCTCCACATCTTCTCCAGCACCTGCTGTCTCCTGAGTTTTTGACCTTAGCCATTCTGACTGGTGTAAGGTGAAATCTCAGGGGTGTTTTGATTTGCATTTCCCTAATGACTAATGAAGTTGAGCACTTCTTAAGGTGCCTCTCAGCCATCCAAATTTCTTCAGGTGAAAATTCTTTGTTTAGATCTGTACCCCATTTTTAATACGGTTATTTGGTTCCCTCAGGTCTAACTTCTTGAGTTCTTTGTATATATTGGATATTAGCCCTCTATCAGATGTAGGGTTGGTGAATATCCTTTCCCAGTTTGTTGGTTGCCATTTTGTCCTTTTAACAGTGTCCTTGGCCTTACAGAAATTTTGTAATTTTATGAGGTCCCATTTGTCAATTCTTGATCTTAGAGCATAAGCTATTGGTGTTCTGTTCAGGAATTTTTCCCCTGTGCCCATGTCCTCAAGGGTTTTCCCCAGTTTCTTTTCTATTAGTTTCAGTGTGTCTGGTTTTACGTGGAGGTCCTTGATCCACTTGGAGTGAAGTTTAGTACAAGGAGACAAGGATGGATCAATTCACATTCTTCTGCATGCTGACCTCCAATTGAACCAGCACCATTTGTTGAAAAGGCTATCTTTTTTCCACTGGATATTTTTGGCTCCTTTGTCGAAGATCAAGTGACCATAGGTGTGTGGATTCATTTCTGGGTCTTCAATTCTATTCCACTGGTCCACTTGTGTCTGTCACTGTGCCAATAACATGCAGTTTTTAACACTATTACTCTGTAGTATTGCTTGAAGTCAGGGATACTGATTCCCCCCAGAATTTCTTTTGTTGTTGAGAATAGTTTTAGCTATCCTGGGTTTTTTTGTTATTCCAGATGAATTTGAGAATTGCTTTTTCTAACTCTGTGAAGAACTGAGTTGGGATTTTGATGGGGATTGCATTGAATCTGTAGATTTCTTTTGGCAAGGTGGCCATTTTAACTATATTAATCCTGCCAATCCACGAGCATGGCAGATTTTTCCATTTTCTGAGGTCTTCTTCGATTTCCTTCTTCAGAGACCTGAAGTTCTTGTTGTATAGATCTTTCACTTGTTTGGTTAGAGTCACAACAAGATACTTTATATTGTTTGTGGCTATTGTGAAGGGTGTCATTTCCCTAACTTCTTTCTCAGACTGGTAGGAGTTCTCTGGTGGAGGTTTTCGGGTCACTTAAGTAGACTATCATGTCATCTGCAAATAGTGATAATTTGACTTCTTCCTTTCCAATTTGTATCCCCTTGACCTCCTTATGTTGTCTAATTGCTCTAGCTAGAACATCAAGTACTATATTGAAAAGATATGAAAAGAGAGGACAGCCTTGTCTAGTCCCTGCTTTTAGTGGGATTGCTTCAAGTTTCTCTCTGTTTAGTTTGATGTTGGCTACCGGTTTGCTATATATTGCTTTAACGATGTTTAGGTATTGGCCTTGAATTCCTGTTCTTTCCAAGACTTTTAGCATGAAAGGATGCTGAATTTTGTCAAATGCTTTTTCTGCATCTAATGAGATGATCATATGTTTTTTTTTCTTTGAGTTTGTTTATGTAGTGGATTGCATTGATGGATTTCCTTGTATTGAACCATCCCTGCATCCCTGGAATGAAGCCTACTTGATCCTGGTGGATGATCATTTTGATGTGTTCTTGGATTCAGTTGGCAAGAATTTTATTAAGTATTTTTGCATCAATATTCATAAAGGAAATTGGCCTGAAGTTCTCTTTCTTTGTTGGATCTTTGTGTGGTTTTGGTATCAGCATAATTGTGGCTTCATAGAACGAGTTGGGTAGAGTTCCTTCTGTTTCTATTTTGTGGAATAGTTTGAAGAGTATTGGTGTTAGGTCTTCTATGAAGGTCTGATAGAATTGTGCACTAAAGCCATCTGGTCCCGTGCTTTTTTTGGTTGGGAGACTTTCTATGACCTTTTTTATTTCTTCAGGTGTTATGGGACTGTTTAGATGATCTATTTGATCCTGATTTAGTTTTGGTGTCTGATACATGTCTAGGAAGCTGTCCATGTCCTCCAGAGCCTCCAGTTGTGTTGAGTATAGGTTTTTGTAGTAGGATCTAATGATTTTTTGAATTTCCTCAGTTTCTGTTGTTATATCTGCCTTTTCATTTCTAATTTTGTAAATCTGGATACTGTCTCTGTGCCCTTTGGTTAGTCTGGCTAAGGGTTTATCTATCTTGTTGATTTTCTCAAAGAACCAGCTCCTGGTTTTGTTGATTCTTTGTATGGTTCTCTTTGTTTCTACTTGATTGATTTCAGCCCTGAGTTTGATGACTTCCAGCCTTTTATTCCTCCTGGGTGAAATAGCTTCTTTTTGTTCCAGGGCTTTCAGGTGTGTCATTAAGCTGGTAGTGTATGCTCTCTCCATTTTCTTTTTGGAGGCACTCAGGGCTATGAGTTTTCCTCTTAGCACTGCTTTCATGGTGTCCCACAGATTTGGGTATGTTGTGTCTTCATTTTCATTGTGTTCTAAAAAGTCTTTAATTTCTTTCTTTATTTCTTCCTTGACCAAGTTATCATTGAGTAGAATATTGTTCAGTTTCCATGTGTATGTGGGTTTTCTGTTGTTTTTGTTGCTATTTTAGACCACTTTTACTCCATAGTGATCTGATAGGAGGCATGGGATTATTTCAATATTCTTATATTCGTTGAGGTCTGTCTTGTGACCAATTATATGATTTATTTTGGAGAAGGTACCATGAGGTGCTGAGAAAAAGGTATATTCTTTTGCTTTAGGATAAAATGTTACATATATATATATATATATATATATATATATATATATATATATATATAAAATCTAATTGGTCCAAAGCTTCAATTAGTTTCACTGTGTCCTTGTTCAGTTTCTGTTTTCCTGATTGGTCCATTGAGGAAAGTGCAGAAAACACATCATTTTTTAAAAGAAAATTTAGGTGAATTTGAATCAGATAGCATTCCACCCCATTAAATGGCTCAAATCATTAAACTGTAGTGAAACTATGAAAATATTCTGTTTAATAATACTACAATGGTGGGTAAGCATATTAGACACTTAGAAAAACCCATTGTATCCAAAGTGACTCTTAACGTAACTATCCATTTTATTTGATAATAAAGAATATGTAAAATAAGAAGGGTAAGAAAGTAAATACAGGAAATCAACACAAATTTTATTTTGCTGGTGGTGATGGATTACTTTTTTTGTTTTATATTTTACTTCATAGATCAAAATTTGTGAGATAAATTATGCAAATGACTCATAATATCAGCTAACAAATTTAAAGACAAGATCACACTAGGGGTGTGAAATATCAGTTTTAGGTAATGTAAAAATCATACAGCAGAGAGACATACAGGGGTCAAAAACGAAAATCAAACAACTAACAAAACAAACAACATTAAAAGAGGTAGTCACCTTGCCCTCTGGTAAAATTCAGTAGGATGATAGTAGTTAACTTAAAGCCAGGAAGACCAGAGGCTACAACATTACCCCAGATTCCTAGCAATACAAGGTATATTGAATAAATACTGTACCAGTCAAGGGTTAGACCTAGTGACAGAAGACAGCATAATGATTTAGGTAGATGGTCCAGGAATAACATTTTAAAAGAATAATTGTTTGCTATTCACATATTCATTGATAGGTTGACCTCTGACAAGTCTAGAGTAGCTAAAGTCGAACCAACTTTCTTATTCGGAGTGATGTCAATAGTAGACATGAGGTAACTACTGACCAGGTGAAGATCTAAGGCATGGGATGCAGAAAGCCAGATAAACAGCCCAGCTCTCATTTCCCCAGCTACTTTCAGGTGACACCACATATGAGGCTACTAAGAAAGTAAGAAGGCAAATGCTAATGAGGTCCTGCTGAGCCCCTCGCCTTAGGGCTCAAAGCATAAAAATTGACTAGGATATAGATGGGTCTTCATAGATATCTGCAATTTATTTTTTATCTTTATCTCTAAAACTGAATTAAAGTATCCCTATCTGCACTCACATGGTGCACATGAACTGCTGCACACACACACACACACACACACACACACATAACCATTAGATAAATATACAAGTGATAGATCTGAACATGTTCCTACATAGTACTCATAGCAGAACCAAAGGATGAGTCTTCCTCTGGGAGACAATAACACCATCTAGCCCATACACTGATTCTGCAACTCGTCAAATACGATGTCTCAATATATATAAATTAAATATAAATATAAAATATTCAAATACAAATAAGAATACAAACAGCATGCATGGTCTATGAGAAGAGACAGCAGTACAAAGAATCAGGGAAAGGATTAAAACTATGTTAGACACAGATGAAAAGATCTCTGTTAATTAAAAGACAGGTTGAAAATGTTTACAACAATGAGAATTTAAATAATCATTGGAGAAAAAGGAACATAGAAAAATTATTCAAAGTCTGAGATACACATATCTAGAGAAGTAAAAAGAGGTGAAAACATGAGACAGAGAGAGAAAGAGAGAGACAGAGAGAGAGAAAGACACACACACACACACACAGAGAGAGAGAGAGAGAGAGAGAGAGAGAGAGAGAGAGAGAGAGTGCTATGATGAAAAATAATAGCAAAAACAAAACCAAGCCAAACTTTCAATAAAAGTCCAGTCATAGGGATAAAGACCCCGCAAACCTCACATGATAATAAAAATATTCATGGGTGGATGACACCAAGAGTACTGAATGCTTTCTTCCCCTACATGCAATTTGTTTTATTTTATAGATCTATAATTTCCTTTTTAATTAAAATATTGCTTGTATTTTTTTCTTTTTTAATTGGTTATTTTATTTGTATACATTTCAAATGTTGTCCCTCTTCCTGATTTCCCCCTTTTCAAGCCCCCTATCCCATCCTCCCTCCCCCTTCCTCTGTGAGGGTGCTGCCCCACCTACCCACTCCCACCTCACCACCCTAGCATCCCCCTATGCCAGGGCACCAAGACTCCACACGACCAAGAGCCTCCCCATCCATTGATGCCAGACAAGGCAATCCTCTTATATCTGTAGCTGGAGCCATGGGGTCCATCCATGTGTAATCTTTGGGTATAATCTTTGGTTGGTGGTTTAGTCCCTGGACGCTCTAGGGATTCTGGTTAGTTGATACTGTTGTTCTTCCTAAGGGGTTGCAATCCTCTTCAGCTCCTTCAGTTATCCCCTTAACTCTTTTCTTGGGGTCCACAAACTCAGTCTGATGGTTGGTTACAAGCATATGAATCTGTATTGGGCCGGTTCTGGCAGAGCCTCTCAGGGAACAGCTATACCAGGCTTCTGCCAGCAAGCACTTCTTGGCATCAGCAATAGTGTCTGGGTTTTCATATGGGATAGATCCTAGGTGGAACAGTCTTTGGATGGCCTTTCCTTTATTCTCTGTTCCACTCTTAGTCCCTGTATTTTCTTTAGAAAGGATCAGTTCTGGGTTAAAATTTTTGAGATGGGTGGGTGACCCTATATCGCTTTTCCAGGGGCTGTGCCTATCCCCTGGATATGGTCTCTACAGATTCTATCTCCCCTGTGTTGGGTATTTCAGTTAATGTCTTCCACATTGGGTCCTGGAAACCTCTTGCTTCCATGGCATCTGGGACTTTCTATTAGCTTTCATCTGCTAGAGTTTTCAGTGGTTTTGAATTTCTCATTGAAACATCTAAACTGAATAAAATTAGTTGTAGTTACTTAAAAGTGTATGAAAGACAGTTCCAAAATCCTGCAGTTTTATTAGTCTGATTCTGCTATCAATTGCTTCTGTGTTTCTATGCAATGCCCAAATTTGATATGGAATTTATGAAAGAATTATAAGAAGTAAAAATTATAAATAAGCATTGCACAAAAATTAGATGCAAAATTCTAAATATGATAAATGTCAATAGAGTTCCACAATAGTTTTCAGAGAAATTATACTAAAAATAAGTGCTATTTAAGAAAAAAATCACATTTTAGCATTTAAAAATTATTCATGAGTGGTGCATGATTGTGAAGAGCTTTAATCCCAACACTGAGAAGACAGAGGTTGGCAGATCTCTGGAAGTTGAAGGCCAGTTAAGTAGCATGGTCTATGTAATGGATTCTAAGCCAGCCAGCACTGCACAATGAGAAGCTATCTCCAAAAACAAACAAACAAACAAAAAAACCAAAACACATCAGTTAATATAACTCAAATATGAAGATCAGGAAAGAAATCAAAGTTATCTTAATAAATGCAGAAAGATTCTTTTCCCTAAGACTGACTATCCATTTATGGAAAAATTCACATTTCAACAAAAGAGAACATCCTCAATATGATAATAAATATGGACAAATGCATTTTTAAAAAGAGAGCAAGTATAAGTAATCTTTACTGTTAATTTCTACTTTGACTGATTTCTACTATTATCTGATTTTTTAGTTTTTATTAGATATATTCTTTATTTACATTTCAAATGTTGTCCCCTTTCCTGGTTTCTGCCCCCCCCCCCAAATTCCCCTAATCCATCTCCCATCCCCCTGTTCCCCCAATCAACCCTCTCCTGCTTCCCTTTCCTGGTATTTCCCTACACTACTCATCCATTGAGCCTTCCCAAGACAAAGGCCTCTCCTCCCTTTGATATTCAACAAGGCCATCCTCTGCTGCCTATGAATGAGTCTGGAACCATGGGTAACTCCATGGGTACTCTTTGGTTTATAGTTTAGTCCCTGGGATCTCTGGGAGTACTGGGTGGCTCATATTGTTGTCCTCCTGTTGGTACTGCAAACCCCTTCAGCTCTTTGGATCCTTTCTCTAGCTCCTCCATTGGAGACCCTGTGCTCAGTCCAATGGCTGACTGAGAATGTCCCCCTCTGTATTTGTTATGCACTAGCAGAGCCTCCCAGGTGACAGCTATATCAGACTCCAGTCAGCAAGCATTTGTGAGCATCCACAATAGTGTCTGGGTTTTGAGGCTGTATATGGGATGGATCCCTAGGTGGGGCAGTCTCTCGATGCTCTTTCCCTCAGACTCTGCTGCACACTTAGTCTCTGTATCTCCTTCTGTGGGTATTTTGTTCCCCCTTCTAAGAAGGTCCAGAGTATCCATACTTTGTTCTTCCTTCTTCTTGAGCTTCATTTGATCTGTGAATTGTATCTTGGGTATTCTGAGCTTCTAGGCTAATATCCATTTATCAGTGAGTGCATGCCATGTGTGTTCTTCTGTGATTGGCTTACCTCACTCAGGATGCTATTTTCCAGTTCCCAGTATTGTCTGTTAACCATTCTGTACATGTGTGTGTCATATGTACATGTATGTGTCTGCACATGTGTATATATTTGGGTGGGTGTGTGGAAGCCAGAGGGTTGATGCCAGGTCTCTTCCCCAATTGCCCTCTACCTTGTTCTCTTTTTTGAGACAGGATCTCTCACTCAACTGGGAGTTCACTGTCCTGGCTAGAGTGGCTGGCCAGTGAATTTTGAGCACCCACCTGCATTTGCTCTCAAGTCTTAGGATTATTGCAATGCACCAGCATGCCTGGCATTTTATGTTCAGAGCTTACTAAATCAGGGATTCATGTTTACAAGGAAAGAATTTTACTGACAGGGCCATCTCCCATTTCTCTATCAACTATTCTAAAAGGGACTCAGACCATCCAAATTACAGGCAGAAAAGTATGTGGCACACAGAAGCAGTTCAACTGGAGACAGTTCAGTGAACAGTTGTGAACAAATTAAAAGTACCCAAGAGGAACAATGAAGCATCCAAATGTGAAAAAAAATGTTGCATGGTAAAATAAGAGAGGGAGGATACCCTGATAAATGCAGAGGCTTGTGGTTTTCTTTCTAAAATCCAGGCTATGTTATCTTTCTCGGCCTGGTGGTGTTTCCATAAATGATTGCTTGGTGACAAGCTTCCTACATATTTTTATTCTCTGAACAATAAAGAGATTTTAAAATTAAATTAAGTCAACTGTTGATACAGATGTTGTATATACATGTCAATAATAGTGAGTAGATGTGACATAAAGAGAAATAATAACCAGAGAGTGAGGACAATTATACACCTACAAGCTGATTAATTAAAGCAATTACATAATAGTGAATGAGAGCAATTCCTCAGTGTTTCTAAGCAAGGAGAGGGAGCAAGGTGTGGGAGAGAGAGAGAGAGAGAGAAAGTGCTGCCTCACCCCTTCTGGTATTAGCCAGTATTCTTCACTCGCCCTCTTCAGGGTTCTGGGGTACTTCCCTGAAGCATAGAGATTTTTGTAGACAAATCTCAAAGCCTAAGGCACTATTTATTCTATGAGAACTCATTGAGAATTTTAGGATTCTCCTACCTGTCATCAAGGCACAGTAGTTTTGATTTTGTTTGTCAAAGTTTCTTTTTACATTTAAAAAGTATTCAATTTAATTATGAATATGTTAATTTCTATACATTTTAATTAAAATATAATTACATCACTTTCTCCCTTCCCTTTCTTCTCCCCAGTCTCTTACAGGTACTCTTCCTGTAACACTCTTAAATTGGTATACTTTTTATTTTACCTTATTTTTATTGTATATATACATATGTTTGTATGTATATGTAACATATGTGCATACAAAAATATAAATCTATATTACAACTCTTGGGATTATCTGTAATACTAGGTTGGTAGGGGTTAATTTTGGGTAATTTTATGAATAAGAAAATCAAATCACAATATCAGTATAAGTAACTCAAGGTCATAAGTAGATACTAGCAAGTCATAAGTCAACCAAGGTGAGATCCAGGCACATGCTTCTTCTTTTTTTCTTTTTTTTTTTAAGTTAAAAGTTCAATAGAGTGCTGGGCGGTGGTGGCATAGGTCTTTAATCCCAGCACTTGGGAGGCAAAGGAAGGCAGATTTCTGAGTTCAAGGGCAGCCTTGTGTACAGAGTGAGTTCCAGGACAGCCAGGGCTACACAGAGAAACCCTGTCTCAAAAAAAACAAACAAAAAAAAAACAAAAAAAAAAAACAAAAAACAACAGATCATTGATATTTAATGAGTACCTCTTACATGATATGACAAGGATCCATGACCTTAATCCTTGGTTTATCTCATTTTTTTTTATTTTCTATATTCTTTGTTTACATTCCAAATGATTTCCCCTTTCCCAACTACGCCCTCCCCATAAGTCCCATAAGACCTCTTCTCTCATGTATTCCCCAGTCAACCCCCTCCCACTTCTCTGTCCTGGTAATCCCCTATATTGCTGCATCAAGCCTTTCCAGGACCAGGGCCCTCTCTTTCCTTCTTCTTGGGAATCATTTGATATGTGAATTGTGTCTTGGGTATTCAGAGCTTCTGGACTAATATTCACTTATCAGTGACTGCATTCCATGTGTGTTCTTTTGTAATTCGGTTACCTCACTTAGGATGATGTTTTCCAGTTCCAACCATTTGCCTAAGAATTTCAAGAATTCATTGTTTTTAATTACTGAGTAATATTCCATTGTGTAAATACACCGTATTTTCTGTATCTATTCCTCCACTGAGGAACATCTCGGTTCTTTCCAGTTTCTGGCTACTATAAATAAGGATGCTATGAACATAGTGGAGCATATGTCTTTATTACATGCTAGAGAATCCTCTAGGTATATGCCAAGGGTGGTATAACAGAGTCCTCTGGTAGTATTATGACCAGGTTTCTGAGGAACAGCCAAACTGATTTCCAGAGTGGTTGTACCAGCTTGCAATACCACCAGCAGTGGAATAGTCTTCCTCTTTCTCTACATCCTTACCAACACCTGCTGACTCCTGAGTTTTTAATCTTAGCCATTCTGACTGGTATGAGGTGAAATCTCAGGGTTGTTTTGATTTGCATTTCCCTAGTGACTAATGATATTGAACATTTCTTAAGGTCCTTCTCAGCCATTTGAAATTCTTTGGGTGAAAATTATTTGTTTAGCTCTGTACCCCATTTTTAATAGGGTTATTTGGCTCTCTGGAGACTAACTTCTTGAGTTCTTTGTATATATTGGATATTAGCCCTCTGTCAGATGTAGGGTTGGTGAAGATCTTTTCCCAATTTATTGATTGCCATTTTGTCCGATTGACAGTGTCCTTTGCCTTATAAAAACTTTGTAATTTTATGAGGTCCCATTTGTCAATTCTTGATCTTAGAGGATAAGCTCTAAGGAAATTTTCCTCTGTGCCCATTTGCTCAATGCTCTTCCCAAGTTTCTTTTCTATAAGTTACAGTGTGTTTGGTTTTATGTGTAGGTCCTTGATCCACTTGGAGTTGAGCTTAGTACAAGGAGATAAGAATGGATCGATTTGCATTCTTCTGCATGCTGACCTCTAGTTGAACCAGCACCATTATATCTTTTTTCCACTAGATGGTTTTAGCTCCTTTGTCGAAGACCAAGTGACCATGGGTATGTGGGTTCATTTCTGGGTCTTCAATTCTACTCCATTGATCTACTTGCCTCTCACTATACCAGTACAATGAAGTTTTTAACACTATGGCTCTGTAGTATTGCTTGAGGTCCAGGATACTGTTTCCCCCAGAATTTCTTCTGTTGTTGAGAATAGTTTTAGCTATCCTGGGTTTTTTGTTATTCCAGATGAATTGAGAATTGCTCTTTCTAACTCTATGAAGAACTGAGTTGGGATTTTGATGGGGATTGCACTGAATCTGTAGATTGCTTTTGGCAAGATGGTCATTTTTACTATATTAATCCTGCCAATCCATGAGCATGGAAGATTTTTTTCATTTTCTGAGGTCTTCTTCAATTTCCTTCTTCAGAGACCTGAAGTTCTTGTCATATAGATCTTTCACTTGTTTGGCTGGAGTTACACCAAGATACTTTATATTGTTTGTGGCTATTGTGAAGGGTGTCATTTCCCTAATTTCTTGCTCAGCCTGCTTATCTTTTGAGTAAAGGAAGATTACTGATTTGCTTGAGTTGATTTTATAACCAGCCACTTTGCTGAAGTTGTTTATCAGCTGTAGGAGTTCTCTGGTGGAGTTCTTTGTGTCACTTAAGTATACTATCATATCATCTGCAAATAGTGATAGTTTGACTTCCTCCTTTCTAATTTATATCCCTTTGACCTCCTTATGTTGTCTAGTTGCTCTAGCTAGAACTTCAAGTAATGGAGAGAGGGGGTAACCTTGTCTAGTCCCTGATTTTAGTGGGATTGCTTCATGTTTCTCTCCATTTAGTTTGATGCTGGCTACCGGTTTGTTGTATATTGCTTTTTACTATGTTTATGCATAGGCCTTGAATTCATGTTCTTTCCAAGACTTTTAACATGAAAGAATGCTGAATTTTGTGAAATGCTTTTCAGCATCTAATGAAATGGTTTTTTTTTTCTTTGAGTTTGTTTTTGTAGTGGATTGCATTGATGGATTTCCGTATATTGAACTATCCCTGAATCCCTGGGATGAAGCCTACTTGTTCATTGTGAATGATCATTTTGATGTGTTCTTGGATTCGGTTGGCAAGCACTTTATTGAGTATTTTTTGCACCGATATTCATAAGGGAAATTGGTCTGAAGTTCTCTTTCTTTGTTGGATCTTTGTGTGGTTTTAGTATAAGCATAATTGGGGCTTCATGGAACGAGTTGGGTAGTGTTCCTTCTGTTTCTATTTTGTGGAATAGTTTGAAGAGTATTGGTGTTAGGTCTTCTTTGAAGGTCTGATAGAGTTCTGCACTAAAACAATCTGGTCCTGTGCTTGCACATGCTTTTTCTAATAAATGTTAAGTGATCCAACACATCACATGTTTTAGAGTGAAAAATACAAAGAAATTAAATCACTCTCCAAACACCTGTGCATATTTCTGTACTTAATGCTTATTATCAGGAAGATCTCTGAACCCCAGTGTATCAAATCTACAATGATTTCTTGTGCTCTTAAACTTCATTGCTGGGCTCCTAAAGCCTGCTGTACTTACCCGACACTCATATAATCAATAGTAAACAGTTATCCATCACACTCTGGGGCAAGAAGGGGAAAATAAATGAGATCCTACTTTATGGACTTTGAAAATTCCATTGTGATAATTAATTCACACAATGAAACAACTGAACACGTGTCCACCAGATTCTTTAAAAGTTTGAGAAATTTATACTTTGAACGGTAAGATATCTAAACTAATAGTCTATAAAGAGTATGTAGATACGTAACTAAATGATGTACATTTGTTTCCTGGTAGCAACTCAAAATACAATCATATAATGCTCTAAAGTGGCCAGCCAAACATACATGCCAGCTTGGCTATAAGGGAAAGTTGGTGAGCTACCATTTAATTCTACATGCTTGTAGTGAGAGGCTATTGATGAGAGAGAGAGAGAGAGAGAGAGAGAGAGAGAGAGAGAGAGAGACAGAGAGACAGAGAGAGAGAGAGACAGAGAGAGAGAGAGAGAGAGAGAGAGAGAGAGAGAGAGACCCATAGAGAGTTTTTAAACACTTTCTGGTATGTCCCATCCAACCATTTTTTTCTGCCAGATACTATCACAGGTGTATTTGTTGATGTTTACAGTTTAAATTGATCAATTGGACTTTAATCAGAGGAGATTATATGCTTGCCTATTAATATAAAGCAAAGTAAAGATGGAAAACTACAAGCTCTTCTAAAATATTATTCAAGAGAATGTAATTCTTGAACCCAGTGCCTTGGCCATGTATTTAAGTCAAAAACTGTTACCACAGAGCAATTCTCACACCCTCTAGTATGTATATATGTATGTATGTATGTATGTATGTATGTATGTATATATATATATATATGTATATATTTATATAGATGTCTCAGTGGCAGAACTTTTGCCTGGCATGCACAAGCCCATGTATGATCAGCATCTGAAAGCAAAACCATCTTAGCACACTGATGCATTTGTTCCAGCCGGCCTCTGGAAAGGCATCAGCCCTTAGAAGATTGGGAAGGAAGTCCACAACTGCTTGCCTCCAGATCAGTTTTGTATAGGTGGAAAGAAAAAAACTAATTTAAAATTTAAAGTCTCTGGAAGTTGAATATGTCATTACAGCTAAAAAGCATTTCTAAAGGCTGTTTAAATTTTATATGATAGAAATCTTTCTAAAATACATCTCTGCTACCTTATTAGAGATAATAGATTGGATTTTTAAAACTTTCTTCCTTAATGACTCAGATTCACATTAAGATGTAAATTTAACGTTTTCCCCTCTAAATTACAGCAGCCATATAATAAGTGCATTGCCTTTAACATGCCAGGCTGCAGCTAGGATAAAAATCAAGTGAGGCCCTCAATCTGGGCAAAAACTAGGTAATATCAATGGAATTATGTTTCGTGAAATTTTTAAAAATTAATGTGAGCAAAACTCATGTTGAGCAATGTATCAAAATTTCAAAAGCAATCCAAGTCAGGAGGACAGGTTCTGATTCAGCTTCAGGCTCTCACATAGCCCAGCGTAGTTCTACCCTCGCATGGCTAATGTTCATATTATAAGGAGCAAGCCCAAGCTCTTTCACTTATTAACTCCAAGCTCTTTCACTTATGATATGCACATAGACTGCATTAACTCTTTCTCTGCCCCTATGTATCAGAAGACTTGGCCTATTTTGCTTCCAGACTTTTGAAACAGCACCACAATTTTCTGTTTCATATCAGTGGAAGATTAACTAAATATTACCCTAATATGAACTCCCAAATCTACAAAGTTATCTAAACATAAGTTTGTACATGTATGTCAACATTTTAATGGTATATATTGTTATAATTTTATTCCTACAGGTAAGCACTGATGGATGCACTTATAGTGTAAATATCATCGGGAACTGTAGGATTTGAGGAAGCCAAAAAATGAAGGAAAAAGGAGATGCATTGTTTAAATGTTTAAAAACATTCGCCATAGGACTGAAAGACAAAACTGTCTAGTGATTGAATATTAGGTTAGCTGATGAATGAAGCAACATTTTAAGAACACTGAGAATGTTTGAGGAGGATTTTGTTGAAGTCTGCTATCCCTGAGGGACAGCTACAGAGCACAGGTGCAAAGCTTGATGACAGCGGGGAAGCTGATGACATAGAAGCATGACACCAGAGTAGAATTAATTGGATTAGTGCTTTTGTGAAGAAGAGAGACCAGCAAGCAAATCCTTTCCCTTGCTGCCTCAGCACCAGCTCATCCAGTTCAGAAAGGGCAGAGCCAAGCTCCAGGTGTCAGCTGTTTGCCTTTTCATGCCATCTAAGAGTGAGATGAGATGCTCTTTATGTTCCCTATAGACTATCAGTAGAATTAGCGATGAGAAGCAACTTGCAAGGGAAGGTCATTATGTCCTATCCCTTTCAATTATCTAAAAGTCTCCTTTTAGACAAAGGAATCATCAAAGAAGGGACACTTAATGCATTTTGTTTTTTAAGTCATAAAGAATTGATGAGTCCATAGAGTTAGACAAGACTGAAGGTGAGCCATTTGTCCATATTACTGACAAAGGGTTTTTCCTGCCTCTAAAATCAGAGAATCACATTTATCAGGACCGCAGCTGGTACCATCAAAACAAGCAGAGCATCAATAATGGCTGCCTGGCTTTGAAATGGACATAAACTCTATATCAGAACCCTCAAGCAAAGCCCCACTAAAGTTCAACAAAAGAGCAATTGCAATGAGCAATGTTAATTCAATTTAGAATAAGCCCAGTACATCTCAAAGCATGGAATCTTTCTTCCATTTTGAGATCTCCCATTGTCTACACATTAACCATTTTCTTATTTACAACCGTATATTTCAAAATATCAAGAAATCTGCAAAGATGGTCTTGATTGTAGCTCAGGAGGCCTCTAAATCCAAGTAGAATTGTTTTGATCCTCAAGCGTCAGTTTAGTTTTCCAATCTCCCCCTACTATCAGACACTGAGGAGCTTCCATGTCTATTTCTTACTTCATATTTATAATACACTAAACAAAATTAGAGCAAAAAGAATGATCTTTTCATGTAGAAACATTTATCTACAAAGGGTATATTCCAAGTCACAAAATAAACCCCAGCAAATTTGTAAGAATTCAAGTTATTCTATAATCCTCTTTTTCTTTTTTTCTGTTGTTTTGTTTGTTTGTTTTGCTTTGCTTTATTTTGCTTTGCTTTGCTTTGATTTGATTTGATTTGATTTGATTTGGTTGATTGGTTGGTTGGTTAGTTGGTTGGTTGACTGGTTGCTTGACTGGTTGGTTGGTTAGTTTGTTGGTTGGTTAGTAGTTTGCTGGGTTAGGTGGGTGGATGGGTGGGTGTTTGGGGGAATGGTTGATTGATTGGTTGATTGGTTGGTTGGTTGATTGATTGGTTGGTTGGTTGGTTGGTTGGTTTTTTGGTTTTCATTTTGGTTTTGGTTTTTGGATTTTGGAAACAAGGTTTCTCTGTGTATCTCTGGCTGTCCTGTAATCTACATGTAGAACATGCTGGCCTCAAACTCACACATCCACCTGCCTCTGCCTCCCCAGTGAATGGAATTAAAGGTATAAACCACTACACTCATCTATATTTTCCAAACATTAAAAAAATCTTATAAATCTGTAAAACAAAAGTATCTGAAAATTCTAAACTAATGAGAAACTTATTACACACTCCTTTCTTGTTAGCTTTTTGACCAATATCTTCCCAGGTCCCATCTCACCTAAAATTTCCCACTACCTAAAATTTCTTAATTTTATAGTCTGCCAAGATTCAAACTGAAACCTTTTTGGTATACTACAGTAAGGTGAGCTCATATACTTGCTATTCCCTACAGTTTTAGGCTCTCCCAGATCTGTGAGTTTGGTCCACATATTATTTCACCAAAAAATTAAATAGCTTATTAATCATATATTATGAATTTAAGTAGAAGTTCAAATGTCTACCTTCTTGTGGAAGTAGCCAGTATGGAACTACTGAAACTAATTTCTACGCTGATAGCATTGCGTGGGACTTAAGAAACTGCTAATTTTAGATGTTTGTGCTATTTGCTTTGCTACAATCTCTCTTAGTGTGTTTTTCATTGATATATTGCCCAGCATCTTTAGGCACTGGATTTATAATAGAAATGATGACTAATCAAGACTGCTATAAAAAGGTAGACCAACTAATACTTGTGTTATCACGAAACCTATGGCAGGGAGAATGGTCACAATCGTGGCCATTATCAGTTCATCATTAACAATGTATCAAGTGTTTCCTACACATCAGGCACTGCTTTCAGAGTGTCTTATTGGAGAAATTCTGCTGTGATCCCTCCTGCATTGGTTAAGAAGCTTCCTTTATCAACAAGGCTAGCAAGTGGCATTGTTGACGATACTGAGATAATTACAAGGATTCTCTATAGCAAGTGCCATGCAAAACTAACATTTTCCTATAATTATTTATACCATAGCATACTCACTCCAAAAGCTTATCCATCTGGAAGCTATAATTCTTATTACAAAAAAAATGCAGATTATCAGGTATAAGCTAAATGAGCTTCCTGCACCCAAATAATCCAGGAAAATTAAAAAATTGAAAAACAGCAAGAAGGAGTAAATTTGGTAGGAAGTAAAACCACAGTAGAACTGAATTAAACATTACTGACTTAACTCTGTATCTTATCATAGTAACCAATTAAAATTACAAAATATAGTGTTTCATTTTTTTTATAAATCAGAGTACTTTATACAGTCTGATAATGTTTCCTTCCATGCTGTGCTGCCTGCTATCAACATTGAAGGCTGAGTTTACAATCAGCCCTTAAACCTTAAACGTGCCCAACGCTTTCCCTCAGCTTTTGTTTCTGCAACACAGCAACCACCCTTTCCCAACAATGACCAAAAGATGTTTTTAAAAGGTTTACTTCAATTAAAACCTATTTGTTCTCCATCTGCATTTTTCAAAGGCTGACTTCTCTTATTATCTCAAACATTCTAGAGTTAACTGAGACTCTAGATGTTAGCAAAAGATGTAAGATTTTGGCTAATCACTATTGTGAATTTATTTCATGCTTCTCCTTTTAATATCAAAATAACCCTGTGAGATATTAATGATGGGTGATTGCTAGCCTCTCTACAAAATGAATGTTAGTTATCTTGACATAGAATATTATGGACATATAAAATAAAGGACATCAGCTGTGAATTCTGAATTATTTAGATTGTTATTATGATTTTATTACTTGAGTCCAGACAGAGATTTCTGGATCCTCTGAATGAAGTACTTTATTTTCCAGAAAGAAAATCAATTCCTGGTGAGTTAGAGGCAAAATGGAGCAAGAAACGCAGAACTCTGATTCCTATTTCAGATACAGGTCTACTAGCACGTCTCATTTTGTATTCTAAAAAGGTAGGAAAATGCAGTCCCTCGTGGTTTGCAGAAATGGGTCCTAGTTACATAAAATAAGGAGACATTTTAAGTAACTACAAACTATAATGAGGAGCATGAGTGACAGTGGCCCACCAAGAGGAGTGCAGCTGGCCTCACCTCCTTCAGTTAAAGGGGAAAGGAAGTCCGAAAAGAGCAGCCTCACTCCATAGGCTGCAATTTTCTATTTATAACTGGCATTTAGCTTGTTTTATTTATTAGTTTTCAATTATCATGCATGTTTATTTACTACAGTACAGTTATGCATAATGGTATTTTAATAAATGCCGACATTTAATAATGATGTTATAGTGGGTAATAATAAAGAGTACCACCCCGCCAAGCCTCTACACCAAGTCCTGGCATGTCCAGCTCAGGTCAGCTCTCCCTGTTGCTGCTGAGCCAATCTTCCCCCAGCTAGCACTCACAGCATCCCAGCTGTGTTTCCTCTCCACCACAGACTCTGTAAACAGTGGGAGTCCCACGCATCTGTGCAGCACCCACTCCTTCCAAGTATCCAGCAAAGCATGACTCTTAAACTTGAATAGTTACCTAAATATATTTATGTATATAAAACTTCCAATTACATAATGCCAATTTACAATGATAAAGGTCTTATCCAATTTTCTAATCTCTCCAAAACACCAAGAAATACATCTGAAGCCATCTGGATATCCGAGTCTCTCCCTCTGTCACTCGTGTGGACTCTCTCTCTCTCTCTCTCTCTCTCTCTCTCTCTCTCTCTCTCTCTCTCTCTCTCTCTCTCTCTCTCTCCTCTCTCTCATCTCTCTCTCTCTCATCTCTCTCACGTCTCTCTCCCTCTCCCTCTCCCTCTCCCCCCCTCTCTCTCCCCTCATTTCCCTTAGCTCCTCCTCCTCTCTCCCCTCCAATCACTGGCCTCTCACTGCCTCAATGTGAATGGATAGGAAATATCTTGCAACATGATGTTTTATTGTCTTTGAGAATTTCAGACCTGTACTTTTTTATGATATTCACTCTAATTCTTTCTAAACCAACCCCCTCCCTATCCCCCTAACATTGTGTCCTCGAGGTCTAACTCTTTCTTCTTAGACTACACAAGATCTACACATGCTCCTCTTCTTTCTCTCAAACTAATATATCAATTCATTTGCTTATATAGGCTTTTCATAGATTCCTGACCACACTTTCTAGCAGTCAAACTCTCTACCCTGAAAATCAAATTTTCCTGTAGTTGTCAGAGTTCTCTAGAGAAACCAAACCAATGGAGATAGCTAGGTGATGTTGATGATGTTGGTGGTGATGTTGGTTGGTGGTGATTGTGGTGATCATGATGGAAGTGGTGGTAGTGGTGGTCATGGTGATGATGATGATGATGGACAAATAAATATTGGTATACATGGTCATACAGCCTAATAAGTTTTATGATTTATTTTATTTATATAAGAAAAGCAGGAAGCTAATTAGGATAGTTAATTCAGATATCAGATCATCAGGGAGTTCAGAAGAGTAAAAACCTAAGAATCACAATCTGTGAGGGCATAAAAAATTTGATGTTCCCATTCAAACACTCAGAAAAATATAGTAAATTCTCTTTTCTTCCACCTCTTGATTCTATCTAAGCCCTTGAAAAAGTTAATTATTTCTACCCAAATTTAGAGCTCACTTTGCCCATCCAAATCCTCTAATTCAGACACTAAACTCTTCCATGAACATCCTCTCAACCATGCCAGAAACGCTGCTCAGACTGATAATCTGGGCATCCCATGAAATAGTCAAGGTGACTCATGCAATTAACCATTAGGCCTTTTCTGCCTGGCTTTTATCTCTTAGACAGTCATCACCACCTCACACATGGACCCTAGAAAATAAGTTCCAAGAGGCCAGCAGCCTGAATGTGTATCCACCACTCTATCCTGATAGACTGACCCATTGTCTGTTATACTGCAGGTTCATAAATGCATCCTGAGAGAAAAGATATTTCAGAAACAAATATCCCCAGACACACAGCCTTCTTTTTAAAATTATTTTATTTATTTACATTCCCAGTTCTTGCTTCCCCTCCAACAGTTCCTCATCCCATTCATCCTCCCCCTTGATATACAGCCTTCTTTATAAACAGAAAACAATCATAATTCCATTAGTTACATAAATCTTCCTGAGTCTTTTATTTTTTCTTTACACACCAAAGCTATTCACATTAATGGTCACTACTCAGAAATGAAGCTTCTTGGAAAACATATAGTGACCTGTACTGTGCCTGTAACATCTGTGTTCCTACTGGTTTCTTAGATGCTACTCCTCCTAGCCTTCATCCCATCCAGTCTAGATGGCATGATCACTGCCTGAATAGTTCAATGACCCAGCAGAAGAGTTTGGTCCTTTGTTCTGTTGAACTTTCTTCCAAATCAACTTTGGTGGCTAAAGTCTCTCATTGAAAGAAATATATCACCAATATATCTAAGCTAGTCAACTTAGCATTAGACCCACCTCCAAATCATGACGGCCTGGGTTTAAGTAAACACTGCTATTAGTACATATCATCCTATATTTTTTTAGTCAGTTTCTCAGCCCTAAACTTAATTTTCTGGTTAGCACAATGTAAATAACAGTTGTTCTTTTCTGAGAGTCTATGTGGGAAGACTAACCCAAGAGCAATTGCTATCACAGTAAGTTACTATGATCATTTATTGTAACCAAATATTTGAAGATAGCAAAGACTTCTTGTAACACCATGTTTTTATGCCCTCAAATCCTTCTTATCTGGATATATATACATAATCTTTTGGTTTAGTTATCAGTTCATCTCATTCAGCTGGTATGATTCCAGATCTTAATTGTCTTCTCAAGAATTTAAACTTTATAATAAATTTTCTAGAATAAAAAGTATATTCTGTCCTTTCCTCTCTCTTTTCAATGTCTATGATTGAGCGTTATTAATTTATTAAAGAATGTCTTTATTATTGCTCTTAATTCCTTCACTCTGATTAATGACTTTTCTTTCATATTCTTTAGCCTATTTTTCACTGACACTATTTCTCAGCTTATAAAAGCAATCAACCATGGATATGGATGCAGCTCAGTTGTCAGAGTTCTCCTCTGTTATACATGAAGTCCTGGGTTCATAGCACCATATTAGAATGGTATGGTAGTAGACTCCTATAATCCTAGCACTTGGGATGTATAAGAAAAAGAATTAGAAGCTCCAAGTCATCCTGAATTATAAAGTTTGAATCTTTCTGGGATACAGAGGACCCTCTCTCATAACACAAACAAACAAAAATATGAACTGAATGTATACTTTAAAGTTTCCTTCACTCTGAAATTCCACTTAGCAATGATCCTGCTGAACTCATTCTTTGTAGCAAGGCTTCTTGAAAGAATAGACCTATCTTACATGTTCAATTAGTTCTAGATTGTCATTAAATTTATAATCCCTAGCTATTCTGACTGGTGTGAGGTGAATCTCAGGGTTGTTTTGATTTGCATTTCACTGATGACTAAGGATGTTGAACATTTCTTTAGGTGCTTTTCAGCCATTCAATATTCCTCAGGTGAAAATTCTTTGTTTAGTTCTGCACCCCATTTTTTAAGGGGGATATTTGGCTGTCTGGAGTCTACCTTCTTGAGTTCTTTGTATATCTTGGGTATAAACCCTCTGTCAGAAGTAATGTTGGTAAAGATCTTTTCCCAAATTGTTGCTTGCTGCTTTGTCCTTTTGACAATGTCCTTTGCTTTACAGAAACTTCATAGTTTTATGAGGTCCCATTTGTCAATTCTTGATCTTAGAGCATAAGCTATTGGTTTTGTGTTGAGGAACTTTTCCCCTGTGCCCATGTCCTCAAGGGTCTTCCCCAGTTTCTTTTCTATTAGTTTCAGTGTGTCTGGTTTTATGTGGAGGTTCTTGATCCACTTGGACTTGAGCTTAGTACAAGGAGATAAAAATGGATCAATTTTTTGGAAAATATCATACTAAGTGAGGTAACTCATTCACAGAAGAACACATATGGAATGCAGTCAATGATAAGTGGATATTAGCCCAGAAGCTCAGAATACCCAAAACACAACCCACATATCAAATAATTCCCAAGAAGAAGAAAGGAGAGGTCCCAGGTCCTGGAAAGGTTTGATGCAGCATTGTAGGGGATTGCCAAGACAGAGGAGTGGGAGGGGTTGATTGGGGAACTGGCAGAGGGAAGAGGGCTTATGGGACTTAGGGGGAGGGGGGAACATGGAAAGGGAAAATCATTTGGAATGTAAACAAAGACTATAAAAAAATTTAAAAAAAGAAGAATGGATCAATTTGCGTTCTTTTGCATGCTGACCTCCAGTTGAACCAGCAAAATTTGTTGAAAAGGCTGTCTTTTTTCCACTGAATGATTGAAGCTCCTTTGTCAAAGATCAAGTGACCATAATTCTGTGGGTACATTTCCGGATCTTCAATTCTATTCCATTGATCTACTTGTTTGTCACTGTACCAATATCATGCAGTTTTTAACACAATTGCTCTGTAATGCTGCTTGAGGTCAGGTATTCTGATTCCCCCAGAAGTTCTATTACTGTTGAGGATAGTTTTAGCTATCATGGGTTTTTTGTTATTCCAGATGATTTGAGAATTGCTCTTTGTACATCAATGAAGAATTGAGTTGGGGTTTTGATGGGGATTGCATTGAATCTGTAGATTGCTTTTGGTAAGATGGCCATTTTTTTTAAATTTTTTTTCTTTTTTTTTTATTCGATATAATTTATTTACATTTCAAATGATTTCCCCTTTTCTAGCCCCCCCCCACTCCCCGAAAGTCCCGTAAGCCCCCTTCTCTTCCCCTGTCCTCCCTCCCACCCCTTCCCAGTTCCCCGTTCTGGTTTTGCCAAATACTGTTTCACTGAGTCTTTCCAGAACCAGGGACCACTCCTGCTTTCTTCTTGTATCTCATTTGATGTGTGGATTATGTTTTGGGTATTCCAGTTTTCTAGGTTAATAACCACTTATTAGTGAGTGCATACCATGATTCACCTTTTGAGTCTGGGTTACCTCACTTAGTATGATGTTCTCTAGCTCCATCCATTTGCCTAAGAATTTCATGAATTCATTGTTTCTAATGGCTGAATAGTACTCCATTGTGTAGATATACCACATTTTTTGCATCCACTCTTCTGTTGAGGGATACCTGGGTTCTTTCCAGCATCTGGCAATTATAAATAGGGCTGCTACGAACATAGTAAAGCATGTATCCTTATTACATGGTGGGGAATCTTCTGGGTATATGCCCAGGAGTGGTATAGCAGGATCTTCTGGAAGTGAGGTGCCCAGTTTTCGGAGGAACCGCCAGACTGATTTCCAGAGTGGTTGTACCAATTTGCAACCCCACCAGCAGTGGAGGAGTGTTCCTCTTTCTCCGCACCCTCTCCAACACCTGCTGTCTCCTGAATTTTTAATCTTAGCCATTCTGACTGGTGTAAGATGAAATCTTAGGGTTGTTTTGATTTGCATTTCCCTAATGACTAATGAAGTTGAGCATTTTTTAAGATGCTTCTCCGCCATCCAAAGTTCTTCAGGTGAGAATTCTTTGTTTAACTCTGTACCCCATTTTTAATAGGGTTGTTCGGTTTTCTGGAGTCTAACTTCTTGAGTTCTTTATATATATTGGATATTAGCCCTCTATCTGATGTAGGATTCGTGAAGATCTTTTCCCAATTTGTTGGTTGCCGATCTGTCCTCTTGATGGTGTCCTTTGCCTTACAGAAACTCTGTAACCTTATGAGGTCCCATTTGTCAATTCTTGCTCTTAGAGCATACGCTATTGGTGTTCTGTTCAGAAACTTTCTACTCAATTCTTCACAGAGTTAGAAAGAGCAATTATCAAATTCATCTGGAACAACAAAAAACCCAGGATAGCTAAAACTATTCTCAGCAACAAAAGAAAATCTGGGGGAATCAGTATCCCTGACCTCAAGCAATACTACAGAGCAATAGTGTTAAAAACTGCATGGTATTGGTACAGTGACAGGCAGGAGGATCAATGGAACAGGATTGAAGATCCAGAAATCAACCCACACACCTATGGCCACTTGATCCTCGACAAAGAGGCTGAAAACATCCAATGGAAAAAAGATAGCCTTTTCAACAAATGGTGCTGGTTCAACTGGAGGTCAGCATGCAGAAGAATGCGAATTGATCCATCCTTGTCTCCTTGTACTAAGCTCAAATCCAAATGGATCAAGGACCTCCACATAAAGCCAGACACTCTGAAGCTAATAGAAAAGAAACTGGGGAAGACCCTTGAGGACATCGGTACAGGGAGAAAGTTTTTTTTTAATTTTTTGATTCGATATAATTTATTTACATTTCAAATGATTTCCCCTTTTCTAGCCCCCCACTCCCCGAAAGTCCCGTAAGCCCCTTTCTCTTCCCCTGTCCTCCCACCCACCCCTTCCAACTTCCCCGTTCTGGTTTTGCCGAATACTGTTTCACTGAGTCTTTCCAGAACCAGGGGCCACTCCTCCTTTCTTCTTGTACCTCATTTGATGTGTGGATTATGTTTTGGGTATTCCAGTTTTCTAGGTTAATATCCACTTATTAGTGAGTGCATACCATGATTCACCTTTTGAGTCTGGGTTACCTCACTTAGTATGATGTTCTCTAGCTCCATCCATTTGCCTAAGAATTTCATGAATTCATTGTTTCTAATGGCTGAATAGTACTTCATTGTGTAGATATACCACATTTTTTGCATCCATTCTTCTGTTGAGGGATACCTGGGTTCTTTCCAGCATCTGGCAATTATAAATAGGGCTGCTATGAACATAGTAGAACATGTATCCTTATTACATGGTGGGGAATCCTCTGGGTATATGCCCAGGAGTGGTATAGCAGGATCTTCTGGAAGTGAGGTGCCCAGTTTTCGGAGGAACTGCCAGACTGATTTCAGGAGTGGTTGTACCAATTTGCAACCCCACCAGCAGTGGAGTTTCTCTTTCTCCACACCCTCTCCAACACCTGCTGTCTCCTGAATTTTTAATCTTAGCCATTCTGACTGGTGTAAGATGAAATCTCAGGGTTCTTTTGATTTGCATTTCCCTAATGACTAATGAAGTTGAGCATTTTTTAAGATGCTTCTCCGCCATCCGAAGTTCTTCAGGTGAGAATTCTTTGTTTAACTCTGTACCCCCATTTTTAATAGGGTTGTTCGGTTTTCTGGAGTCTAACTTCTTGAATTCTTTATATATATTGGATATTAGCCCTCTATCTGATGTAGGATTGGTGAAGATCTTTTCCCAATTTGTTGGTTGCCGACTTGTCCTCTTGATGGTGTCCTTTGCCTTACAGAAACTTTGTAATTTTATGAGGTCCCATTTGTCAATTCTTGCTCTTAGAGCATACACTATTGGTGTTCTGTTCAGAAACTTTCTCCCTGTACCGATGTCCTCAAGGGTCTTCCCCAGTTTATTTTCTATTAGCTTCAGAGTGTCTGGCTTTATGTGGAGGTCCTTGATCCATTTGGATTTGAGCTTAGTACAAGGAGACAAAGATGGATCAATTCGCATTCTTCTGCATGCTGAAGATGGCCATTTTTACTATATTAATCCTGCCAATCCAAGAGCATGGAAGATTTTTCCATTTTCTGAGGTCTTCTTCGATTTCCTTCTTCAGAGACCTGAAGTTCTTGTTGAATAGATCTTTCACTTGTTTGGTTAGAGTCACAACAAGATACTTTATATTGTTTGTGGCTATTGTGAAGGGTGTCATTTCCCTACTTTCTTTCTCAGCCTGTTTATCCTTTGAGTATAGGAAGGCTGCTGATTTGCTTGAGTTAATTTTATATACAGCCACTTTGATGGCTAAGATCAAAAACTCAGGAGAAAACAGGTGCTGTTGAGGATGTGGAGAAAGAAGAACACTCCTCCACTGCTGTGGGGTTACAAGCTTGTACTACGGCTCTGGAAATCAGTCAGGTAGTTCCTCAGAAAACTGGGAATGATTCTTCCAGAGGACCCCACTATACCACTCCTGGGCATATACCCAGAGGATTCCACAGCATGTAATAAGGATACATGCTCCACTATGTTCATAGCAGCCTTATTTATAATAACCAGAAGCTGGAAAGAACCCAGATGTCCCTCAGCAGAGGAATAGATACAGAAAATGTGGTATATATACACAGTGGAGTACTATTCAGCCATTAGAAACAATGAATTCATGAAATTCTTAGACAAATGGATGGAACTGGAGAACATCATCTTAAGTGAGGTAACCCAGTCTCAAAAGAACATTCATGGTATGCACTCACTGATAAATGGATATTAGCCTAGAAGCTTGGAATACCCAAGACACAATTCACATATCAAATGATGCCCAAGAAAAGGAAGGAGTGGCGCCTGGTACTGGAAAGGCTCAGTGCAGCAGTGTAGAGAAATACCAGGACAGGGAAGTGGGAAGGGGTAGATTGGGGAACAGGGGGAAGGAAGAGGGCTTATGGGACTTTAGGGGAGGGGGGATCCAGGGAAGGGAAAATCACTTGAAATGCAAATAAAGAATATATTGAATAAAAGAATTGTAATCCCTAAAGTTTATACATTATTCTAGTCTGCTTTCACGGTACTTTTTACAAAACCATGGCCAAAAGCAAGTTAGGTGTTAGGTGAGGAAAGAGGGTTTTGTTATTAATGTATGTGTGTGTGTGTGTGTGTGTGTGTGTGTGTGTGTGTGTGTGTGTGTTTATTTTACAGGTTATAGTTCATGATGGAAGGAATTCAGATCAGGAACTCAAAAGCAGGAACCTAGACCATAAACCAGGGAGGAACGCTGCACATTGGCTTGGTCTCTCTGTTTTACTCAGTTTGCTTTCTTATATGGCCCATGACTGCCTGCTTTCCTACATGTGGTACTGCCAACAGTGGACTAAAACTTCTTATTGTAATCATCAGTAAAGAAAATTTCCATCAACATACACACAGGCCAATCTGATGGATTAAATTTGATTCCTTCTTCTCAAGTGAATCTAATTTACATTGAGTTGACAATAAAAATTTCTTTGCACCCAGAGAGATATTTTAAAGAATTAGCTGATATTTTGAACATGTGCAGCTTAACTTTGTTAAGAATAATGTTAATGTATTGAAATAGAAGGAAACATTTTTCTTTAAAATTAAAAATCTTTTTTCATGAATTTTTTTCTTTTCATTGAATTTTTCTCACATAATACATGCTATAAGTCCTCTACTCCTCCAAATTCCTCTCCATCTCCACTCTCACCCATATCTACTCCCATTCTGATTCTGACTAGAAAACAAACAAGCATCTAAAGGAAAATAATAAGATAAAAAGAAAATAAGATATAATAAAATACAATATAGTAAAGAATCCACATGGAGGGACCCATGGAACTGGCCGCATATGTGGCAGAGGGTGGCCTTGTTGGACATCAGTGGGAGGAGAGGATCTTGGGCTTGAGGGTGTTTGATGCCCCAATGTAGGGGAATGCCAGGGCAGGAAGACAGTAGTGGGTGGGTGTGTGGGGGAGTACCTTCATAGAGGCAGGAGGTGGGGATAGCATAGGGAGGTTCTGAAGGGGAGACCTGGAAAGGGGAAAATATTTGAAATGTAAATAAAGAAAATATCGAATAAAAATAATAAAATACAATATACTAATATGACACAAAAAGTCACACATCAGACTTTGACAAAACAGGGGGGAAAGAGATCAAGAGAAGGCACAGGGAACAGACCCACTCATTTGCACACTTAGGAATCCCAGAAAAACACTAAAATGGAAGCCATTTTATACACAAAAGACCTGGGACAGACCCCCATGCGATCCTGTGCGCAGTCTCTCCTCAGTCTCTGTGAGGTCCTATGAGCTTGGATTATGTTGATTTAAAGAGCCTTGTTTTCTGGTTTCCTCCATTCCCTCTGGCTCCTCTTCCACAAGGTTTCCTGAGCCTTGAGGCAAAGGATTTGTTAGAGATATCTTACTTAAGGTTGAGTATTTCAAGGTCTCTCACTCTATATAATGTAAAGCTGTAGATCTCTTTATTTTTCCCATCTGCTGTAGGAGGAAACTTCTATGATGACTGCTGAATAAGGCATTAACGTATCACTATAGCAAAATGTTGTTAAGAGTCATTTTATGGCTACTTTTTTGAAGCATCAGTAGTATTTGGTTTGACTCTAGGTTCCTGAGCTA